>NW_024082021.1:0-297875 GCF_003009895.1 Hyaena hyaena | reverse complement strand
ATACAGCATCCCTTCTTAATAAAGACCCTTGAGAACGTTGGGATAGAAGGAACTTACTTAAACATCATAAAAGCCATCTATGAGAAGCCCTCAGCTAACATCATCCTTAATGGGGAAAAACTGAGAACTTTTCTCCTGAGATCAGGACACGACAGGGATGTCCACTCTCACCACTGTTGTTTAACAGAGTGCTGTAAGTCCTAGCATCAGCCATCAGACAACAAAAGGAAATAAAAGGCATCAGAATTGGCAGAGAAGAAATCAAACTTTCACTTTTCACAGACGACATGATACTCTACATAGAAAACCTGACAGACTCCACCAGAAGCCTACTAGAACTGATCCATGAATTCAGCAAAGTTGCAGGGTACAAAACCAATGCACAGAAATTGGTTGCATTTTTAGACACCAATAATGAAGCAACAGAAACAGAAATCAAGAAACGGATCCCATTCACAATTGCACAAAAAACCATAAAATACCTAGGAATAAACCTAGCCAAAGACATAGGTGATCTGCTTGATGAAAACTATAGAAAACTAATGAAGGAAATTGATGAAGACACAAAGAAATGGAAAAATATTCCATGCTTCTGGATCCGAAGAGTAAATATTGTTAAAATGTCATTACTACCCAAAGCAATCTACACGTTCAATGCAATCTCAATCAAGATTGCACCAGCATTCTCCTCAAAGCTAGAACAAACTTTCCTAAAATTTGTGTGGTACCACAAAAGACCCCGAATAGCCAAAGTCATATTGAAGAAGAAAACCAAAATGGGAGGCATCACCATTTTGTGATGTAGAGACTTTAGCCTCTACTACAAAGCTGTAATCATCAAGACAGTATGGTTTTGGCACAAAAACAGACACATAGACCAATGGAATAGAATAGAGAACTCAGAATGGGACCCACAAATGTAGGGCCAGCTAATCTTTGACAAAGTGGGAAAGTGTATCCAGTGGAAAAAAGACAGCCTCTTTAACAGATGGTGCTGGGAGAACTGGACAGCAACATGCTGAAGAATCAAACTAGATCACTTTCTCACACCACACACAAAAATAAACTCAAAATAGATAAAGGACCTGAATGTGAGATAGGAAACCATCAAAACCTTAGATGAGAAAGCAGAAAACAATGTCCTTAACATCAACTGCGGCAATTTCTTACTTGACACATCTCCAAAGGCAAGGGAATCAAGAGCAAAAATGAACTACTGGGATCTAATCAAGATAAAAAGCTTCTGCATGGCAAAGGAAACAATACTTAAAACTAATAGGCAACTGACAGAATGGGAAAGGGCTAGTATACAAAATCTATAAGGAACTCACCAAAGTCCACACCTGAAAAACAAATAATACAGTGAAGAAATGTGCAGAAGACATGAACAGGCACTTCTCCGTAGAGGACATCCAGATGGCCAACAGACACATGAAACGATGTTCAGCGTCCCACATCATCAGGGAAATACAAATCAAAACTACACTGAGATATCACCTCACTCTGGTCACAGTGGCTAAAATGAACAAATCAGGAGACTCTAGATGCTGGCGAGGATGTGGAGAAATGGACACCGTCCTACATGGTTGGTGGGAATGTAAACTGGTGCAGCCCCTCTGAAGAACTGTGTGGAGGTTCTTCAAAAAATTAACAATAGAACTCCCCTAGGACCCAGTAGTAGCACTCCTAGGAATCTACCCAAGGGATAAAGGAGTGCTGATGCTTAGGGGCACATGTACCCCAATGTTCACAGCGGCACTGTCAATAATAGCCAAATCATTGAAAGAGCCTAAGTGTCCATCAACTGACAAATGGATCAAGAAGATGTGGTTTATCTATACCATGGAATACTACATGGCAATGAGAAAGAATGAAATCTGGCCATTTGTAGCAACGTGGATGGAACTTGAGGGTGTTATGCTGAGCAAAATAAGTCAGGCAGAGAAGGACAGGTACCACGTTAGCACGTATAGGTGTATTAGGAGGAACTTAATGGAGGATCATGGGGGAGAAGAAGGGGAGAAAACAGTTGGGGAGAGGGAGGGAGGCAAACCATGAGAGACTCTTGAAAATTTAAGAAAAACAAAAAGATAAAATGGTCCTTTTTTTTTTTTTTTTAAAGAGACAGAGATAGTGTGAGTCCGGGGGGGTAGGGTGGGAGAAGAGAGAGAAATGGAAACAGAATCCTAAGCATATTCCACACTGTTAGCATGGATTCTGACATAAGGCTTGAACACATGAAATCCTGAGATCATGACCTGAGTCAAGCTAAGAGTCAGATGCTTAGCCTACTGAGCCACACAGGTGCCCTGTTAACATAAAATGGTCTTAAATGACTAAGACTCAATGAAGCAAGAAGATAGATATTTAGTATTAATGACAGTATATATCCTATAATTTATATTGAAATATTCATTTGGGAAATGTCTATTAAATCTGTTTGCTTTTCGTTCATTCATTTATTCATACATTAATATTTTTCAACTTTTTAAAATAAATCGTTCTAGCAGCTTATAAGGCTGTTATATTTTTTTAATGTTCATTTATTTTGAGAGAGAGAGATGGAGCATGAGTAGGGGAGTGGCAGAGAGAGAGAATCCCAAGCAAGCTTAACACTGTCAGTGCAGAGCCTGATGCGGGGCTTGAACCCATGAACAGTGAGATCATGCCCTGGAAGTCAAGAGCTGGACACTTAACCTACTGAGCCACTCAGCTGCCCCAAGACTGTTGTAAATTACAATTTGGAAAAGTATAATTAATTGCCCCAAGAAAAGCAAGGAATATATATATATATATACATAAATATATATAATACATATATATGTATATATAAACATATATATACATAAATATATATAATACATATATATGTATATATAAACATATATATACACACATATACATACATATATATAATACAGGGAGAAAAATACGTTCTAACATTAATTTTTAACAAGTGACTGACATTTCTAAGTGGCTAGAACAAAAGAAATGACTGATTATAAATTTTATTCTTAATATCAGTTTTTGAGGAGAAACATTTTTTTCCCTTGGACTTTGGTATGAAATATATACTGAGTGCCTCTTCTCAAATAATCTTTGGGTCATGTATTGTAAATGTCATTTGCTATATCAACATGGTGAATGCAATACCAATTTATATAGCATGTAGATATATTTATATTTGATTTGATTTCTGTGTCTTTCACCATAGTCCTGGCCTTGTAGCCACTCTTCCTTAGTGAATCTTATCTTGTCGCTCATCTTTAGAGCAAGATATCAATTACTTATCCAAACACTCTCTCCCTTTCCCTAAATTTTCCTCAAAACATTGTTCTTTAGACACAGGTTATATTACAATACATAAAATGGGTACTAACTTTTCAAATGATAAAACAACATCAGAGAACTTTGAAATCTCTTCCTGGACATAAAAAGGTAATTTTAGGGGCGCCAGTGTGGCTCAGTTGGTCAAGTGTCCGACTTCCGTTCAGGTCATGATCTCTCAGTTCACAAGCTCGAGTTCCGCATGGGGCTCTGTGGGGACAGTTCAGAGCCTGGAGCCTCGTTCGGATTCTGTGTGTGTGTGTCTCTCTCTATCCCTCCCCTGCTCTCTCCCTTAAAAATAAATAAACATTAGAAAAAATTAAAAAGGTTTTTACTATATAATTAAATTTTACATTATTAATTGGTTCCTAGAGGAAAAGAAGTATGCTGACGGTAGAGAGTTGCTTTAGGTCAGCTGCGGCGTAGTTCGGAAGAAAGCTGGATGTGAAGTGGAGGAACAAGGAGATGCAGGAACCCATGAGGACAAACTGGAACCCATGTTTTTATTCACTTCCAGCCTCAGTCACGCTGATGAGCGATGGGAGAAGCTGGTAGATCTTGAAACAGTGTTAGACATGTGTCTGGACCGGGACCTGGAGAAACTGAGGACAGAGATCTGAGAAGAGATTGAGGAGTTGTGTTGGGTGCTGCCCAGGTCAACAAAGTGAGCCAGTAGGTCACTGAAAGTATACGAGGGATAGCGCTTAGAGTTCTTCACTAGCCTTCAGAAAACAAATTACTGCTTCTTCACTTCTGATTGCCAAATCCCATATAGATTTTTACAGAGGTAAGTAGCTAAGCCCAGAATTATACAAGGAAGTAATTCTGAGACACCTAGTTCCAGTTTAGGCTCAGTGATACAGTCCAAAGTCATCACAGTTTACTCTGTCAATCTGGCATCCACATGCTCCTTTTATTCATATTTAACTTCCTTACTAGCCATCTTCCAAAATAAGATACAAGTCCCTCTATCTATGCTAGTGGAATGTTCATTCCTCTTATAGCTGGGCATACTTGCATTTAATTACTGGGATACACACGTAACTGCTTCTAACATATCTTAAGGAAAATGGAAAAAAGGTAAGAAAAACAGTGACTACAGTCACACCTTTCTTCATATTAAAATAAAGACATCTTAATAATTATTACAGTTCTTATTTCTATCATTGGTCACATGGTCGTAGCTGGTATTTACACTGGGTTCTTCCACTATCTATTCTGTATTCCCTTTATTTGCAACTGACAGTGATTCCTCGCTTGGTGGGGTGACTCAAGACTTAATTCCAGAATGGTATGAGCACTAGCAATCCAACTTTTATTGGCTTGTGGTTTCACATTAACTTTTATCATGGGGCATGGAATTATTAATACACTCCTCAAGATATCACGTGTATTCCAAGCATACACATTCAGATCTCATTGTGGAATAGCAGCCCAATTTGCCCTTTGAAAGTCAAGATCAATCATTCCACCAACAACATAATTTGAAAGTGGCCTGGTGATAATATCAACTTCCAAAGTTTAAAGGAACTATGGCTGTGTTCTCTGGTGGAAGCATTCTTCTATTTGGAACTAGGCTCTCTGGGCTAGCAGACCCTAAGTTGTGGATCTGGGGTGAAAATATTTTGCTAGCTCATCCATGGGGGTAATGAAAAGCTACTTCATTTCCATCTTCAATTCACAGAGATATAATAAGATATAATTCTACATATTTATACCTAAGATTAAAAGCATCTATTTTAATTGTATATTTTGTTGAGTTTCCACAAATTTGTGTACTGTGTATCAACTCCTACAATCAAGATATAGAACATTTTCCCTCATTTTTCATTTCCTGAAGAGCTCCCTATGTCTATTGCTGGCAATTCACCCACTCCCTAGCCCCAGCCAAGCACTGATCTATTTAATGTCAATATAGATTGTTTTTATGTTTTCTGTAACTTTATTAAAATGGGTCACAGAGTATTTACTCATTGGCATCTGGACTTTATCACTCAGGAATTGTTTTTTCTTTTTTAAGATTCATCTGTTTTGTGTGTGTGTGTGTGTGTTTTACATATCAGAAATGTCTTCTTCTTTTGAGCATTATTCTGTTGTGTAAATATATCACACCTTGTTTATCTATCCCTTGTTTTATTGACATTTATGTAGTTTCCAAGTTTTGGCTATTATAAAAAAACATTGATATGAATATTCTTGTATGTGTCTTTGTGTGGACATGTTTGTAGTTTTCTTCAGTAAATACATAGGAAGAGACTTTCATGGATCATATAGTAAGTGTGTATTTGATTTTATAAGAATTACCAAGGTTTTTAAGAAGTAGTTTATTTATTTTCCCTTTTTTCCCCCTATTTTACTTTTTCTTTTTCAAGCTCAGTTATTTATTCTGAGAGACAGAGACAAGGGTGGGGGGCAGAGAGAGAGGGAGACAGAGAATCCCTAACAGGCTCCATAGTGTCAGCACAGAGCCTCACTCAGGGCTCGATCTCACCAACCATGAGATCATGACCTGAGCTGAGATCAAAAGTTGGACACTTAACTGATTGAGGCACCCAGGTGCCCTAAGAGGTGGTTTATTATATTATATTCCTTTCAAAATTACATGAGTAGTCTAGTTGCTCCATATCTTTATCAACACTTAGTAATATCAGTCTTTTTAGTATTTTCATTTTAATAGGTTGACATTGGCGTTGCATTGTGATTTTAATTTGCATTTCCATTATCACTAATGATATTGAGCATTTTCCTGTGCTTATTGGCAATCTGAGTATCTCCTTTCATGAAGGGTCTGTTCAAATATTTTTACCCATTTTTAATGTTTTCTTTTCTTATTATTAAGTTGGAAGAATTCTTTATATATGCTCAATATCAGTTCACTCATTATTTTACATATAAGTGTATATATTTATAAATAAATATATTTTATAAGTAAGTATATATATATATATGAAGTTTTATATTACATGTATGATCTCCTTATAATCTCCATTCTTTGGCTTGTCTTTCTGTTTCTTAGCCATCATATTCAAAGAACAGAAGATTTTTTAATTTTGGTGAAGTTGATTTTATCAAACTTATGGTTCATGATTTTTGAGTGTTATCTAAATACTCTGCTTATTTTGATATCATGGATTTCCCCCTATAACTTCTTCTATGAGAGAGTTTTCGTTTTACATTTAGTTCTATTTTAAAATAGTTTCCGTTTAGGTTGTGAGGTAAGGGTTGATGCTCTTTATTTCCTATAAGGCTATCTAGCTGTTCCAACATCATTTATTGAAAAGGTTCTCCTTTCCTTATTGTGTCTAATATCAATGTAGTCACCTTGACATTCTTGTCTTGACTTTACACACTTGTTTTCTTCCCTAATTTTCAACCTGTTGTGTCTTTGTATTTAAAGTGTATTTTTACAGGCAAACTATAATTAGTTTTGCTCTTTGAGCTAGTTTGACAATACCCACCTTTTGGTTGGAATATTTAGTCTAACAATTGAAATTTTAAAATAACATTTGTAATAGCATCAAAATACAAAGTGGTAATAAACTGAACAGAATATGTGTAAAATCTGTACAATAAGAACTATAAAACCATGCTGAGAAAAATGGAAATACTGAAAAAAATAAAAAGATAAATCATGTACATGTACATGTTCAAGTGAAATCATGTGGTTTGTGCATGTGTTGTGTGTGCATGTATGTGGTTGTGTGTGTAAAGCAATTTCAAAAAGAACAATTCTCCTTGTTTCATATAAGCAGTTTTTTCACTGTGTCACACAGCAATGAAATGTTAGTTTTGAAATTTGAATCCAGTTTTGTCAGACTTCCAAGTCCATGCTATTTCCAATACATGATATTACGTGTCTCTGTCTACTTAGCATGCTTAAATATTGCCTAATTTTCAAAAACTTCTTGCTTGTTGGATCAACTGATGTTGGCCCGATGCATTGACCTTTGCCTGGTTCCCTACTAATACCATGTTAGCCAGGTGGGAGATGGGTAAGAATCATCTCAAATCTACCTTGGATTACACTTTACCTCGCTTATATCAGATTTTAGAAGAATTCCAGGAAGTCTTCTCTGAATCACTTAACAAGAAAATTAATAACTATAAAATAGGAGATAGGAGAGCTTCAGAAACTTCAGGGCTATATGTAACTTTTCGACATTAGTTACCTGTGGCAGTCCCAGTCTATTTCTACATATAGTTAGTGTAAGGTCTTTTCCGTGTGATGTGCTCCCAGGCTTGTTGAATGAGTAACGTTGGCAGAAAGGGATGAGAAAATGATCTCCTACTGTGAAGCTAGTCTTGAAGGGAAATAACCTAAACAGTAGTGCAAACAACATTTTTGAAAAGGAGAAAATTAGCTTCGGAAGTAAAGAATAAAGAGATACAAGGTAAGCCAATTTTAGGTTTGCAGAAGACTCTTTTTTTTTTTTTTTAATTTTTTAATGTTTTATTTATTTCTGATAGAGACAGACAGCATGAGCAGGAGAGGGTCAGAGAAAGAGGGAGATACAGAATCCGAAACAGGCTCCAGACTCTGAGCTAGCTGTCAGCACAGAGCCCGACGCGGGGCTTGAACCCACGAACTGTGAGATCATGACCTGAGCCGAAGTCGGACGCTTAACCGACTGAGCCACCCAGGCGCTCCTAGGTTTGCAGAAGACTCTTATTGAGAGGCAATTTATGAACACTAGGAGGCTTGAAGAAACTTTAGATTGACAAACAATAGAAATTCATATTCCTCAGGCTAAACTCTAATTTTAAAAGATGGGAGTAAAAAAGTAGTCAAGTGCAGGAGTACCTGTGTGGCTCAGTTGGTTTAGGCTCAGGTCATGATTTCACCATTTGTGAGTTTGAGCCCCGGGTAGGGCTCTGCTCTAACAGCACAGAGCGTGCTTGGGATTCTCTCTCTCCATCACTTTCTGCCCCTCCGCTGCTTGCTCTCTCTCTCTCTCAAAATAAATAAATAAACTTAAAAAAGTAGTGAAGTGGAGAGTGAAAATAAAGATTATGGGGGCATCTGGGTGGCTCAGTTGGTTGGGTGTCTGACTTCGGCTCAGGTCATGATCTCACTGTGTCGGGCTCTGTGCTGACAGTTAGCTCAGAGCCTGGAGACTTTTTCAGATTCTGTGTCTCCTTCTCTCTCTGACCCTCCCCTGGTGATGCTGTCTCTCTTTTTCTCAGAAATAAATAAAACATTTTTAAAAAACTGAAAGAAAAAGATTGTTTACTTTTCATTTAGTCATTCTACAAACACTGTTTGACAACCTATTAAAAACTATCCTGGCAGAGTCCTGAGGGTCAATGAGTGATTCAGACATGGTTCCTACCCTCAATGAATTTACTGTTTATGGAAAAAAGTACGTAATACACATTTATAAAGTAAGAACTATATCAGGTTATGCAGTAGTATAACCACAACCTCAAAATCTAAGTGGCTTTGCACAACACATTTTTTTTTCATGCATTGCCTGCTGTGTGTCTGAGTGCCTCCATATGCTGGCTTATTGTTCAGGCTACTTCAGTCTTCTGATGATCTCACATTAACAGGTGATTTGAGGATCATCATGACAGAGCAAGAGAGAGCTAGAGAGTAGAGCATCAGAATTAAATATCCTACCAGGAAATGATGCCTGTCACTTCCACTCATATTTCACTGCCCAAGTAAGGTGTATGGCTTAATTTTGTGGCAGGTAAACAGAGGAAAACCTGTATTGATGAAAAGTGCTGACTCCTACAGTACGCAATGTAGAAGTGGAGTCAAAAGATTGTAGGTTACTAGTCAGTAGCAGAGGGGATAGTGGCCACTACTTTACTTTCTTCTAGTTTTGGCATGGAAAAATAAGTTACGTGCTGATATGTAAAGTAAAAGTAAAAAACAGAAAGTCATTAAAGTAAGAGTCTTCCTGGACATTCCAATTTCTAATACAGCCAATAAAAAATGGACTTTGCGCTCATTTTTAAAATGTCCTCTGAGAAATGCAAAATAAATAGAAGATATGATTCTGGCTCTTAAATATCATACAATATAATAGGAAGGTGAGGCAAAGCTAAAGAAATGCAGTAAAAACTGATCAATGTGATAACCTCTGAACTGGAACTCTTTATTCCTTCCCTACATATAGAGGACAATGATAATGATAACCTTGAGACTCTACAAAACCCTTTTGTGCTTTCAGAATCATTAAAGGAAGATTAAAGTATTTTCAGTATAGTTTAGGTTTGAGGCTATTACTGAATTTTACTACTAGACAATTGGCCATTCATGCATCATATATATTGCATATCTCTGTAAACTTGAAGCTGTGATGAACTAGAGTATCCCACTCTCTGATCTTTTATAAACAAAATTAGAGTAAGAGATAAACATTTGTTTCCAGCAACATCTGCACAGAATTGCTTATGCATATCGAGCAATCATGGTGATTTATAATGAGAATGAGATGGAAGTGGGTTAAGTAGGAGTTTATATAAAAAGGCTATCTGAAGAAGATAAGTATGTTTTGCAGTAGAGGTGAGAGGTATTTTAGTGCATAGGGAGATAAAGGTGGGGAAGCATCTCAGAGAAAGAAATGAGGTAATTTAGAAGCAGATATGTGAGCTAGGTCATATTAATTGTATTTTGTGGCTAGAGAGGAGTATATAATGCAAAGTAGCAGAGAGAAGAATGTTCTAATAATCATTACAGTCTTAAAGATTATGACCAGGAATTTTTATATGGTCAAAATGGAACTTCAAATCTATTGGGGTTCTCAAAAGGAAGGCATGGAGATACAATTCCTGGATTTATTTTTAAGGTAGGTTGGATAAGCAAAAGCTACTAAAGTGGTTGTTACAGACAGGGATGCCTTGGAAATGCCAGAATAGAAGCTGAATACTAAAGGCTATCGGGAAGAATCAGTAGATTGGAGATTCCTAAGATTTCTACATGAGGTACTTTTCTTTCACTATTTCACTGATCATCAAATCCACTGAAATGATGCCAATCTGTATGCTTATAATTCTTATCTAGAAGTATTAAAAAAACATAATATAGTGGTAAAGTCATCTCAGTAAATGTTAGCTATTATAGGTCTACTAAGGTCTTTTTATTTTCCACCAAAACTTGTATATCCATCTGCATTTTGGCTATTTCCATCTGACTACCCAAAAGAAACCTCAAACTCAACAACAGGTCTAGAATTTTTCTCTCTCTACTCTAACCCATTTTTGTGCTGTTTTCTTTTTATTCAGTGTATTGAATATGCTTCAATATGTTCGTCACTGTATCTCCATGTTGTTTGCCTCATAGCATACAGTCACATATATTAGCATGGGAGTATTTCATATGAATAAAGACTAAATAAGAGCAATGAAGGTGCTGGATTTTGAGTATGGCCCCAAGGTCATAAACTTAGGTAGAAATGCTCTTGGAATTGTAGGGAAAAGAAGGTAGGCATGAGAATCAGATCCCAGTTGTTGGCATTACTTGGCAGCTGCTTTACTTAACAAATGCTTAGCACAGATCATCCAGAAGGTCTTCAAAAAGGCAGCTTTTTCAACAACCAGTCCTTCGTTGCTTTCAAATGTTTCCACCCCTCACCAATTTTTGTCCTCTCCCTCCAAAAACAACACAACATTGTGGCAAAAAAAAAAAAAAAAAAAAAAAAAAGATAAAACTCTGCCATGATGGAAACTCAGCATCCTCGTGGATTATGTGACTCTTAAAATATAAGAAGACACATTCTTTGGAAAGATTCCTGAAGGACACAAGTCTGAATCATTTTACAGGGGGGAAAAAAGGACATGCTTTGATGGATGGATAATAAAAGTGTGGGGGAAGAAGAAGATACTTCAGATGAAACAAATAACAGATAAAGAGGATTAGTGAAGGGTCAAATCAATATATGAAGATATCAACATTTCTTGCACAATCATTCAATAAAAATGTCAACAAGCAAAAGGCTGGTCGGCAATAATACAACCAAAATGGGTAATTTAAGTAGAGAAAATAGTCTAACTGAGCTCAACATGGCTATTAGCACTTATTTACTGGTCTCGGTGGAATAAAATACTGATAGACAGAACCTTGAAGTGAATAAAATTGTATCCAATTTACAATCAAATGAAAATATAATGGGCTTAGAGCCAAAAAAAACATTTCTCAATTAAGCTTCTTTTCAATAACTTTAGTTTAACCAGCTGGATTTTTATTTAAAGTTTTAAAAAACTACTCTCTTATTCAACCTTTTGAAAAGCAGGATTTTCCTTGTAATGGGTAATCTGTTTCTTTTTACAAAATGAAATTCAGCAATAACTTGTGTTCTGCACACATGGAAACACAATAAAATTGACACAGAGAAATGGAAGACACAGGCCCTATTTTCAGAGACCAGACAATCTATGAAGAAGAAATAAATGGTCTTTGGGATATAAGGACATATAAATCATGGGCATGCAGCTCACTGGACCTGCCTCAGTTTCTACTCCAAAGGTATTTTATTGTTTATTAATCAACCTAGGTGATAAGTGATAACAGAGGTTCTATGCTTAATATAACCTCATGATTTTTAAGATGACTCTTCAATAAAAGTGCAGTTTAAGGTCAAAATATTCTACTTAAGTACTTCTCTTGCTATATACTAATATATGCAGTATAATTTATTAAAATTTTCCTTCCTAAATACATAAAAGTTATTTATAATTCTAGAACTTGAGGAGGTAAGCTTTTATCACTTGGCAAATTCTCTTTCATTATGATGCTGAATAAATTAGAAGTTACCATACTAGGAAACACATTTCATCTTTCATCTTCTTTTTAAATTTTTAGAGAAAATCACAATATAAATATATAAATATAAATGTATATGATGTTTCTGTGTTAGAATATTCAATATGAAGGGATACTTTTAATTGGTTAAAGGTCTGATTGTTTAAATGCTAAATATAATCGGGGCACCTGGGTGGTTCAGTCGGTTAAGCATCTGACCTTGGCTCAAGTCATGATCTCATGGTTTGTGGTTTCGGGCCCCACCTTGGGCTCTGTGCTGACAGCTAGCTCAGAGCCTGGAGCCTGCTTCAGATTCTGTTTCTCTCTCTCTCTCTGACCCTCCCCTGCTTGTGCTGTCTCTGTCTCTCAAAAACAAATGAAACACATAAAAAATGCTAAATAATCAAATGTAATGTTTTATCTCTACACACACATACACACACACATGAAGTTGGAAAACTGTAAAATAGGCAGAAAGCCTAATTCAATCTATAAACATTTGTTTCTCTGCCACTAGCAATGAGTGCTGGAGATGCCACAGAGCAGAGTGATATATAGTCTCTGCTCTCACAGGCTCGCTCAGTGGACCGCCACTTCAAGGGCTCTTGTAAGAGATAAAGTAATATATATGTATAGAGAACAAATACAAAAAAGAGGAAATTGGGAAACGAAGCAACATGGAAGTACATTTAATTGGAGAAAATTGGCAATGGCTCCATAGAGAAGACGGTATTTAAGCGGGATTCTGAAAGATAGAATCAACCTGTAAGGATATAAGGTGTAGGGCATTTTAGTGATGTAAGAGTACAAGGAGGTGGGAAAGAATGAGATGGATTTGGGGGAAGTGCTGAGTAGTCCTAACTAGATATTGAATAGGGTAACTGGTAGATAAACTTCAGTTAAACTGACATGTCATTGGAAGGCTCTGAATGCCAGACTAAGGTTTTTATATACCCTTCATGTATGACATGCTGGTTTTGCCGTGCAATCTGCCCTAAACAAGAGGCTATCTCAAAGTCACTTTCGACTACAAATGACCTAGATCTCAGAAGAATTCTGTTTACCAAAATAGGTAAACAGGAAAATAGGACTTTAGACCACAGCAGGGCAAAGTTGCCCAGAGCGGAGCTAATTAGCAAAAAAAAGGTGCCTTGTTGACCTTGAGGTAGCATGTTCCATCTTGAGTCCCCTAGACCAGTTCAGGTAAACCGAGATGGTGCCTCATGTTTGCTGTAAACAACCTTCCACTCAGTGCCTGAATTTTGTTTTGTGTTGATCCGGACTCTTAACACCTCATATCTCCAGAACCCCCTTTTCCCCACAGCCATGAGTTAATGTTCATGGTTTCGTAGTCTTTCTGTGCATGCCAATCATGCTTGTAAGCCTTCCGATCTTAATAAAAACAGAACAAGGACCCTTACTTGGGGCTCTTGTCTCCATTTGGACATTAGCCTCTCTTGCATTGTCATTCCTGCATCCTACACTCTTATATATATATATATATATATATATATATATATATATATATACGAAGACACAAGTATATGTGTGTGTGTGTGTGTGCACGCCCGCACATGCATGTGTGTGTGTATGATGAAATAGAGTATATGAATTGATTCATGAGATTTTGTAGGCTGAGAAGTCACACAACTGCCAGCTACAAACTGGAGAACCAGGAAAATCAGTGGTAAAATTCAGTCCAAGTCTAAAGGCCTGAGAATCAGGGGAGTTGATAAGGTTACTTCCAGGTCCAAAGGCCCAAGAACCAGAAGCAGTGATGTCCAAGGGCAGAATAAGATGGATGTCCCCTCTCAAGAAGAGAATTGCCCTTTCTCCATATTTTTGTTCCATCTGAGTCCCCAGTGGATAGGATGATGCCTATCCACATTGGTGAGAGTGGATCTCTTCACTCAGTCTACGGAATCAAATGCTAATGTCTTTCAGAACAGCCTTTAAGACACACCCAGGAATAATGTTTTACCAGCTATCTGGGCATCCTTTAGGCCAGTCAAGTTGGCATATAGAATTAGTCATCAAAGTGGCCTTTGTGTCTGCTTTCTTCCACTTAACATAATATTTTCAATGTTCATCCATGATGTAGAAATATCAGTACTTCAATCCTTTCTATGGTTGAATATTTCATTGACTACAATTTGTTTATCTATTCATCAGTTAATGGATATTTTGGTTATTTTCATTTTTTCCCTATTATGAACAATGCTGTTCAAAATATGCATGGACACTTTTTTGTTTCGATGTATGTTTCATTCCCTTTGGGTATATATCTATGAGTGGAAGCTCTGTGACATGGTAACTCTGTCCTTAACTTAAATTTGAGAAAATCCACTGTTTGCCAAAGTGGCTGCACTATTATATAATCCCACCAACAATGTATGATATGTGAGCATTTAGTTTTCTTCATTTCTTTGCCGACACTTGCTATTGCTGGTGGTTTTTATTTTAGTCATCCTAGTATATGTAAAGTGCTACCTTGTCATAGTTTGTATTTGCATCTCTCTAATGACTAATGATATTGAGTATCTTTTCATAGTTTTTTTTTTTTTTTTGCCATTCATATATTCCTTCAATAAATCTTTCCAAATCATTTGTTCATTTTTAAAATTGGGTTGTCTTTTAATTTTTGAGTTGTATGACTTTATATATTCTGGATATAAGTCCCTTATCAGATAGATGATTTGCAGATATTTGTCCCAGTTCTGAGGGTTATGTTCTCCCTTTCTCTATGAGGTTCTTTGAAGCACAAAAGTTTTACATTTTAATGATGTCCAATGTTTCTATTTTTTTCTTGTCACTTGCGTATTTGGTGTCATATTTAAGAAACCATTGTCTAGCCTGAGGTTAAAAATGATATATTCCCATATATTCTTCTTATTTTATATTTGGATCTATGACCCATTTTCATGTAAATTTTCATATGGTATAAAGTTGGGATCCAGCTTCATTCTTTTGCATGTTGATACTTAGTTTTCCCAGTACCAGTTTTTGAATAGATTACTTGTTTTCCATTGAATTGTCTTGGCACCACAGACACGAATGTCTGTGTATCTTAATGGTTACCATACAGGTTTGGACACATACTTTTCTTTTACTAAATTCTTAACTCAAGTTTTAGATTAGATATACTATTCTCTCAGTGAATGATTATGGGAAATATAGATGGATTAACTTCCTGTATATAAGTTTGGTAGCCTTGGAATTAGACATAAATATTTGGTCTTGTCTCCAAGTAATGAAAGGGGATCCTTATTCAAATTCTGAGGCTAATCTTTGTTTCTGAGTCTGATTATCAGAGAATTTACCTGAGACATCGCTAATAAGGTGACAGAGCCTCTCAGTAGAAAGGTTTACCCATGGCAGATTACAATTAGGAACCCATGATCTTTGTGGACAGATCTTTTGTTAAAAGACAAAGAGAAGAGACTAGTCATACTAGCCCAATTTCTCCTTCCAAACTCACCAAATGAAAGCAGAGTGAATGATGGGACTGAGAGTGACCAAGATTATAATGCTAACCCATAGTGGTCTATATGAAAAGAGACATAAAGAGGTAAAGAATAAGCATTTTCCCCCGAAACCATGTACCAAATACCCCTGGCAAAGTGCACTGCTCCAATGGAGGTCTTAATTTTTTCCTGCTCGCCTCCCCATTCCTCTTTCCAAAGTTATTCAGTGGGAAGAATCTGGTATTCCTTTTTTTTTTACTTATAGCTTTATGATGAGGATTTACCACATACAAACTATAATTGTTTCTTGGTTGTAAGGCTTTTCATATGAACAGTAAAGGAATTTTTCATTTCCTTTCACCCAAAGACCAATTGACTCATAAACCTTGCTCAAAACAAAGGACAAATTTTGGGGGAAAATTTTTCTTTCTTTCTCTCTCTGTTTTTTTTTCTCTCTCTCTCTCTTTCTTTCTCTTTATCCCTTCCTTCCTTCCTTCCTTCCTTCCTTCCTTCCTTCCTTCTTTCTTTCTTTCTTTCTTCTTATTTTTTTTTTTTATAACCACTATAGGCAAAAAGGCCATTATTGCTGGCTTTGGTCTAAATATACTCTAAATTTTGGATAGAAATTTATGGCAATTCTACATTGGGCCAAGAATTCATTTCTGGTCCCTATAAAATGACATTTTTGGCTCTACTTTATATGGAGCCAAAGGGAATTGTTCATTAACATTTGCAAGCTGTTTCTTTGTACTCATGGTCTGATGAAAATGACTTGGGAGCCAGAAAATGTGAACTGAATTTCCATTTCTGTCATTGACTCCATGTGTGACCTTGGACAGAACTCTTCATTTTCCTGAATCTATTTTTTCCATCTGCAAAATGGGGGTAACAACAATAGTGGATATATGCTTTCATTGCTTACATTCCCATACATAATTTTTTTCACATAGTTAAATACCTCATGTGAATAAAAGTTGGAAAACAAAAATTTCATTATAAATGCAAGTAATGGCATGATTCACTTTAAGGAACTTAGACATTTCTGAAGGTTTGGTATAAAATAGAACATATAGTATTCTTTTCCATTTTTAAAATAATGATGTATCCATGTTAAAAGCGGTTGACTTCAGCATATGATAACAACCATTAAATTATGTTTTTAGAAACATAGTTTTCTCATAAAACAGATGTGTCCTTTTCTCCAAAATTTCAGTGCAACCAGTTTTCTAATAATTTCTAGGTTATAGCAGAGTTTTGTTATGTGGTTTTGTGTCTCAGAGGACAGTATAATGCCCAAGCCCACATAATAACAAGTTAGTTATTACACAGTTCTACAGTATTAAAAACCCTATAAAACAGACATATTCAGAGGTAGTTTTAGAAACTCTAAATATTTTTAATGCACATGGTATGTTAAAGTTGGAATTTAAATAAAAACATAAAAAATATTTTTTAATGCAAACAAAATTCATGTTTTCTTTAAATAGTGAACTCATCAGTTCAACTACTTAAAAAATTCAAGTTTTTTGCACAACTTTTAAGAAGCCCATCTGTCATGAGAACCAGGCACATTCTGCTCTCACATCACAAAACGAAAACAGTATTTCAGATTGCTGCTGGGTCCTCAGGAGCAGGAAGGGCTCTTTATTTACTTTAAAAAATTTTTTTGAATATTGATATTTGAGGGAGAGAGAGAGAGAGAGAGCGAGCATGAGGGGAGGAGAGAGAGGGAGACATAGAATCTGAAGCAGGCTCCAAGCTCTGAGCTGTCAGCACAGAGCCTGACGTGGGGCTCAAACTAAAAAACCGTGAGATCATGACCAGAGCTGAAGTCGGATGCTTAACCAACTGAGCCACTCAGGCGCCCCAGAAGGGGCTCTTTAGATGCTGCATGTGGCTCTGCTTCTGAGCAATGTTTCATTATAAAGATGTCCAGTGTATGAAAGACAAACTTTTGGTTATTTCCTAGATCATAATGTAGCATTTACCTATTGAATCTAAAGAGGTTTATTTCAGCTTCACTTTTATTTGTGATATTCAGAAACTGAGCATATGATGGAGTTCTACCGTTCTGCATATTACTTCAGTGATGTTACTGGGTAGATGTTTAGGTTAAGCTTGGTTTTACTGAAATCATGGCAGCAAGGCGACTTCAAGGGACCTCCCTCCTTTCACGAGGTGGCTCACAGAAGAGATGAAGTTCAGGTGGAGGTTCAGTCATCCATTTGGTCGTTATCAAATGCAAAGAGATTGGTGGGTGCAGATATTTTTATTGATCTGGTTGAGGATATGATCTAAGAATATGAATTGAAAGGGAGAAAAAAAAGCCTTTCTAGGTGATTCTGAAGTCCAGTAATGTGTGAGAATTGCTGTCTTATAGTTTCCTGCAGGCTTCTGTGAATTCAGGGTAAATGTCACCCATGTGATTGAGTGTCATCCTATAGTTCCACCACCACCATTTTGAATCCCCAGTCCATTCTTTAGGTGGGATTCTTTTATCCTCATGGTCCTTGGATGAAGCCGGTATTTGGCCCCTTGACTTCTATTTCATGTGTGCTCTAAACACCATGTTTATTTATTTTCCCAGTTGATGCCTTAATCTGGAATAATTTGAGAATAAGGCCTGTATCTAAGTGCTTAGGACATTTATTCATTTATGTTTTCAACATCCATTGAGTATGTAATATATGCCCAGCAGGCAAATTTATTTCAGATGTAAAAGCACAAAGGAGGGGGACCCCCAAGCATAGCAAGTCTCTCAAGGAAGGGGGGCCTCAAATGGTGCCCCTCAGGTGGTTGAGGTGGAAAGGTCTAAAATGGACAAAACAAAGACTGCAGGATATAAAAAAAGGTGAAAAATTTTTTGGTCTTTTTATCCCCTTAACCCATCACAAACTTTTGTTCCTCTCTAGGCTGTGCAAATTTAGCAGCTAGTGTTGTGTTTCTTATTTTAAAAAAATTACTACTGCCCTGATTATTGAGGATTATTTCAAATTCCTCCTTCGAAGCTCTTTGGAAGTATTAATAAGAAACAGAGATTTGAAAGGCAACCCTTGAAAATCCTACCAGACTGAATAGCTCTGATTCTACTGTTATGCTCTGCTGCATCCTGTATATAATAATAATATAGGACATTAATTGAAGATTATTTTCAACCTGGGCCATCCTTTTATGTCTTCAAAATGGCACACTCATATAATAATCTTATTCTATAATGTTGTTTCTGCCATAATAAGCCACTCTTCCTATTAACCGAGTCATAGACTGTAATAGCCACGGCAGTGATTGAGATCCCAGTGAAACGGGAACTGGCTGACTTCTGCTGGATTCTTGTTAGGTTAAATTAGCTAATACATCGACAAAGCGACCCACCATCCAGACTTCTTTGTAGCTTTTTCAACATCACTGTCGGCATTGAAGGTGCTCAGGTCGGCAGGTGACTCTGCGCAAGGTCTTCTATTCTCGCCTTCTAGAGCTGTGCCCCTGCTGAATCGAACGGCATTCCCATTATTTTACAGATAATGAGATGAGAGGTGTTTACCGCCGCAATTTATTGAAAACAAAAAGTCACACATTAGGAAGCTAAAATTATAATTAAAGGAAAAAGAGAGAGAGGGAGAAAAAAAAAAAAAAAACCTTCTGCATAAATCGTGCCGAAGTTTCAAGGGACCAATCCTTAGAGGACAGAGACGTCAGGATTCGAATTTGATGAGTAATTTTCCTGGGCCACGCGGCACCAAATATATCATCTGACACAGTTCTTTCTTTGATTTCCACTTAGGTTTAATGGTTGAATAATCATGGCTCATAAGTTTATCTTTAATAACAGTCGCAGCAGACAGTTTATTAGCAGATTCTGTGGGCTGCAGGGCTGTCATTTGCTGTTACAGTGATTGTCTGTTTTAAATATCACAGCTGTTGGTGTTTTTATTTATTTATTCATGATTTGATTCCTGCCTCTCCCACATCTCTGACGCTCAAAGGCAGGCTATTTTCCTTTCCTCTTTGAATTGTGAAAGGCTGCTGTGACAGTCCCTAGCCCAGGCCGTGGAGTGTCACACAGGGTCCTATGGTGCCGAACAAAAAGCTGCGTCTTCCTGAATCTGGCAGAACTCTTTATGAGAGCCGAGCCTTCTTGCGCGGGGCTTTCTCTGTCAGTGAGGGGTGGGCGTGAATGGAATCTTATCAGGGACTCTGGGCCCATGAAGACCCTTCTTCATGTGTTTCTTGGCCAGGAGAGCGGAGCCACAGGAGAAATGCAAATGCCCAGGCCTCTACTTTCCCATGTGATGGCACCGTGAATAAACATAGGAAGCGCTGTGAGCTGCGGTTTCCGAATTCAGCTGAAGAGAAGGCTTGGTCATAACACACAGCATCTTTCATTGAGTTGTGGGGGGACAGGCTTGTATTGAACAGATGACATTATTTCATTTGTCTTCAGAAAGGCCCTGTGAGGAAGAGTTTATATAGAGGGATACAATTCTGTTAAGAGAAAAATCGGGGCCTTACATTCTCAGCATGACCTGGAATCAGGCACGGAATTAGAGAGGCGGCTGCCACTGTGAGGTATCTGACTTGGGGGAAACCGGACATAGCCCAGGTGCCAAAAGGCTCCCCCTCTGTCCTGAGGAAGTCCGCTTCCTGTATCTCCTGAATATGTAAAATCATGCCCCCACCTGATAACTGAGAGGTGGACAAAGTAACATTCTACAACAGATGCCTACGACAGGCACTCCCTCAACAGAGGGCACATGAAATGTCTACGACTGATCGCAGTTAATTTTCTGTGAGAAGGCTTGGATCCCTTGGAGGCCGGTGAAAGCAGAGAGGAGAAAGACATAAGAGTCAGGAAGGAAAACAAGAAGCACATCTCACCCATTTCTTGGTCTTTGGAGGGACATGTTCTGTCCCTCACATACTCTAGAAGATGTCTACCAGTTTCTTGCCAAGGTCAGAAAATGCGAGACCAGAAGACTGCTGTGCCCCCTACTGCTTTGGGAAAGGGCTTGCCACAATCTGCAAAGAGGCAATCACCCGTCACTTTACGACCAGTAGAATTTTTTTTTTTTTTTTTTTTTGGCTTCTCCTGCCTTTCAGTAAGTGCTTTTGTAAAGTAACAGTAAAAGCTAACGTGCGATAATATTTCAGAAGTTAATGGTGGGTGCTGAGGATTATGGAGTCCTTTAACTTTTACTGTTGCTTTGCTAATATCTTTATCAAAATAATGAACACCAGAAAGTGGTATCGATTGGTAAGCAGAGCCAGATCCCAGATTCAGCACTGGGAGCCTTTCCACCTGCCTGCCTCCCGATGCACTCCCCAACATCAGGTTGAAATCATATGACGACATCCTTTTTAACAGATCGGATACCTCTCACAGCACCCGGGAAAAGTAAGTTCACTATCAACGTCATCGGTCCTCACTTGTGTACAGCTTAGTGGTTCTCTCTGTTCCTAAAAAGCTCTTGGAGTCTGCATGCTGGGTGCCAATATTCTAAGGCTGAAGACCTGTATTAATTAGTCATTGTCAAGATAATAGAAATGTAGTACTCATAATGTTAACATAGCAGATATAGTTTTGTTTTATTTTAAGCTTCTTTGTCCATAAATGTTTATTAAGACTTTGGCACTTGATGACATTTGCCTACTAATGAATATTGGGTAGTATTTTTCTAGTTAAATTAATTGTTGAATCCATTATGAAATCCTATTGATTCTACTTCAATATATCCAGCATTCAACTAATTTTCATCACGGCCACACCTACTCTTGTGGTCTGAGCCACCAAAGATGGTAGTAATCACCTCCTAAGAGATCTGCTTGCTTCCTCCTTCGCTACTAAATAGTCTATTTACCACACAGCAGCCAGGGTGAGCCTTTGAAAATGTAGGCCAGATGATGTGACTCTTGTTAGAAACTCAACAGTGGTTCCCCATTTCATTGCAGAGTAAAGCACAGGTCTGTATAATATCCTATGAGGCCTTTATGGCCGGGCCCTTCCTGACTTTGCTTCCCCCTCTTCTCATTCATGCTGCTCCATGCCCTCTGGGCTGCTACCTGCTTTTTTTTTTTTTTTTTTTTATTGTTTTTTTTTAAAGTTAGTTTCCAACAACACCCAGTGCTCATCTCAACAAGTGCCCTTCTCCATGCCCATCACCCCCCCGCCCCACACACACCCATCAGTCCTCAGTTTGTTCTCAGCATTCAAGAGTCTCTCATGGTTTGCCTCCCTCCCTCTCGCCCACTTTTTGAACATGCCAGGTAAACTCACACCCTGGAAACAGCTGTTTTTCTGCCTGGGATGCTTTGCCACCAAATATCTGCTTGGCTGCAACCACTACTTCATTCAAGTTTTTGCTCACATCTCATCTTCTCAGTGTAACCACCCTGCTTAATACTACTATCGATTTCCCTTTCCAATTGCTATCCCCTCTTACCCCTGTTCTACTTTTTCCCCATCACATTTCTCACCTCCTAGCATTTAACCTGTTAGCATTACCATGTCAGTACCATGAGAACAGCAATCTGGTCTTTAACTGTATTTCACAACTTCCAGTAAGTGCTCCAGAAATATTTGTTGAATAAATGAATGTCTATTATGTGCCAAACTCTACGATATACAAGAATTCGCAAGACCTATGTGCTGGCTTATAGTTCAGCATGGAAGACATACAATTAACAAGTAGATAGAGGAAAAACAAAGAACAAAATACCAAATGAATAATAAGGGAAGAAATTGTTAAGAACAATGAGGCTGAGTCTAACAGTTTGAGTCCGTGTATATGTGTATGCTTATGTGTGTTGCACGTACTTATCGCTGTGACCTCATTCTGCATTACATTGTTATATTTTCTTCCATTAAAATGGTTCCTTTAATGCAATTCAGCACATTAGTATTCATCGTGATCTCCAAGGAGCACTATGACTTTCAGGTGCTCCACACCTGAGGAAATTTAAGAACTTGTATTTGTGTGGTGATTTTCAAAGGGCGTTCACATGTATTTTTCTCATCTAAATCTCAAAACAACCTTCAAAATGTAGGTCTTCTGTATTATCTTCTTTGATATGTTCTCCCAGTTTTGACCCTCAAGCTTTAAGCAAAGATGTTTTTAGGGAATTTCGTAAACGAAGATGCCTACAGGTTCTATGAGATTCCTATACCCTCTTGTTAGTGCTTTGGCTGCTAGCCTGTGTTCATTTTTCTTTCTTTTTTTCAATTTCAGCCCACTACTATGAGTCCTTGTCTCAAAGTAAGATTAAATTCTGCAATGATTGCTGGGAGCACGAAAAGGACATCTTAACATAAACTTTTGTTTTCCTACTGTGCAGTCAGCTGGGTCCCAGACGTTGGGTCTCCTTCTCATTCAATTTCATGAACATTGGATAAATGACATGGTTGAAGTACTTGTGACCAATATCCTTATTTCAAGAACTCATAGTTGAGGAAGGGTGTCAATGATGTCAGCATTGCTGGGATATGTTGTGCATACGAGGTTCCTTTGTATGTGTGTATAGTTTTTAAGTCAACTTTCCATTTTAGAATAGATTTAGATTTACATAAAAGTCATGGAGACAGTATAGAGATTTCTGATATATCCCACTCCCAGCTTTCTCTACTAGTAACATCTTACATTATTATTGTACCTATGAAATAGCTAATGGACCAATATTGATACATTACTAACTAAATTCCATGTATATTCAAATTTCGTATTCATTTATTTTCATTTACTTATTTACTTAGTATCATTTTCTAGTGTTCTAGGATCCCATATGGAATACCACATTACACTTAGCTATCATGTTTCCTTGTCTTGTTTTTAATGGGTTTTGAAGAGTACTACTCAGGTATTTTGAAGAATGTCCCTCAACTGGGATTTGTATGAAGTTTTTCTCATAATTAGACTGAGGTTATGGGTTTGTGGGAAGAAGACCAAAGAGATATAGTACCATTTTCATCACATATCAAGATTATATTCTATCAACATCACTTACTACTATTTAAAACAAGTTATTTATTTATTTTGAGAGAGATTGAGAGTGAGTGGGGAAGGGGCAGAGAGAGAGGAGAGAGAGAATCCTAAGTGGACTCTGTGGTGTCAGCACAGAGTCTGACATGGGGCTCTAACTCACAAACCATGAGATCATGACCTGAGCCCAAACTGAGTCTAGATGCTTACCTGACAGAGCTGCCCAGGTGCCCCTCAACTAGACTTATTACTATTGATGTTAATCTTTATCAACTGACTCTGATGATGTTTTTCAGGTTTCTCCATGGTAACCTGTTATTTTTATGTACCCTTTATCTTAACCAAATCAGAGTTGTGCAGAAGTTTCCTTGGACTTTCTATTTTAGGTCTAGACTCTTCCATCCCTGAACCAACTCACCTTCCTTATATTTCCCAGATTTTCTATAGAGCTTTTTGTCCTTTTTTGTGGTTCAGATACTAGTTTGATGTCACTCATGGAGAAATAACAGTTGTGGGAGTGGAGGGTGGTTTTATTTTGTTTATTTTTTTAGATTAGTGATTCAGATTAGCTATGAAATTAAAGGTCTTGGTTTATTAGCAATCAGGCTAAGGAATGCAAAAAGAAGACTAATGATTAATTTTGTGGATTTACAAAATTTTAGGATAAAAGTAGTTTAATTTCAAGTTAGAGATGTAATTCAAATGCAGTGGAATTTAAAAAACAACAACAAAGAATAAACAAACAAAGAGCAGAATCAGATCTATAAACATGGAGAACAAACTGACGGTTGCCAGAGGGGAAGGGGTTAGGTTTGGGGCTGGGGCAAATGGGTGAAGGGGAGTGGAAGATACAGGCTTCCAGTTATGGAATGAATAAGCCATGGGAATAAAAGGCACAGCACAGATAATAAAGTCAGTAATTTTGTAATAGTGATGTAACAGGACAGACTGCAGCTACACTTGTGCTGAACATAGCATAATGCATAAACTTGTCAAATCACTAAATTATACACCTGAAATTTGTGTAACGTGTGTCAGCTATACTTAAATAGAAAATAAACAAATAAACAAACAAATAAAATAAAAAATAAAAAAGGCCACACACACACACACACACAGGAAAATAGGGAAATTTAGGAAAAAGAAGAAACAAAAATCACCTTTAACTATCAAGAGACAATTGCTGCTATCAATTACCTTCAATCATTTTTCTATATTTCTATATGTGTATATATTTATTTAGTATCTACATGTTTTCATTTTCTTTTGATTTGGGGAGATGGTCTTAAAATTTTTTTTAACATTTATTTATTGAGAGACAGAGAGAGACAGAGCATGAGCAGGGAAGGGGCAGATAGAGAGGGAGACACAGGATCTGAAGCAGGCTCCAGGCTCTGAGCTGTCAGCATAGAGCCTAATGTGGGGCTCGAACATACAGGTCAGGAGATCATGACCTGAGCCCACATCGGATGCATAACAGACTGAACCACCCAGGTGCCCCATGGTTTAGGGGGCTGATATTATATGCATAGTTTGTATTTTATTTTTTACCCTGAATTTTTTCTCATTAAGCTTTGTTTTAATAGGTCTTAAAATTCTGCAACTGATTTTTGGTCACTTTTTTTTCCATTAAAAAGTACTGATTTTAAAAACTAGTAACAAATTTGCCACAGAGGGGGAAAAATACCAAATGATCCACAAAACATACTCTTTTCTTTCTGAAGGTTTTACATTGTATTATTATCATTAACAATACTCCATTAAACTTAACTGGCAAATAGAGACAAGCAGTTCTAGATCTTCAACCACTTATTAAGACTGGGTGGCAAGTATTAGAGATATGAGTCATTTAGCCTACTGTTTTTTGTTTTTTTTTTTTTAATCAGAAGACTTGGTTATTTTACCTGCCCCAACAACCTTCCTGTCCACTGATTTGATGACACCCACAGCAGCTGTTGGTTGGAAGTAACAATTAGCCAGGGGCACCTGGGTGCCTCAGTTGGTTAAGCTCTGACTTTGGCTCTGGTTATGATCCCATGATTCACGGGTTTGAGCCCCATGTCAGGCTCTGTGCTGACAGTTCAGAGCCTGGAGCCTGCTTGGGATTCTTTGTATCCTTCTCTCTCTACCCCTCCCCTGCTTGTGCTTGGTCTTTGTCTCTCAAAAATAAATAAACATTAAAAAAACAATTATCCAAATGACCCAGAAAAGATAGAGAAGTTCCCAACACACAAGCTTTCCATGAAGTGTATTACTTATGACAGGATCACCGGATTTCAAATATCTGAGGCCAGCTTCCAGCTTCTTACCAGAATGGTGATCAATCTTCTCCTTCAACTCAGTAAACTTTGCAAGCAGTGTGAGCTGCATGACCAACAACCCAGCATACGTTCATAGCCAGCACTGATTTGGTGTGGGGGTTCAAGGTAATCACCTGAGCAGTCAAACCACTAGTTCATTGGTGGGTCATTTTTGCTGTCACCATCCAAATTGCAATGATGTGCATCTTTGACAGACATATTCTTGACATCTAAGTCCACACTGCCCTGAAGAAGAGCTTCACTCCACCTTCATGGAACATTTCAACAGACTTTTCTTCATTTGTAACGGTAAGAAAAATGACCACAATGCCATGTTTGAGAACACAGTCTCACAGGGAGAATACCAACACAACCAGTTTGGTGGGCATCCTCGAACAATGCCAAGGCTGGTCAGTTGGATGACTTGGTGGCAGAATGCAATCCAGAGCTTCAAGCACTATTGCCCCACAGGCATTGCCATCTTACTGGTGACCTTTTATCCCTTGAACCAAGGCATGTTTGTGGTTGGTTTCAGCATATTGTCACCATACCAACTAGAAATGGACACAAATGCTGCTGTGTCTGGATTGCAACCCATTTTCTTAATGTAGGTACTGACTTCCTTAATGACTTCCTCAATGTCTCTCTGGCTGAAGGGTGGTTCCATGGAATCCATTTTGTTAACCCCAGAATTAGTTGTTTCATAGCTAGTGTGTAAGCCAGATGGGCATGCTTACGGGCCTGCCCATTTTTGGGTATCTCTGCTTCAGATGCACCAATACCAGCAGCAACAATCGGGGCTGAAAACTTTAGGCACAGCCTGAGGTGTGCCTATAATCATGGTTTTGATAAAGTCCCTGTATCCTGAGGCATCAGTGATAGAAACATAATACTTACTGGTCTCAAATTTCCACACGGAGATATCAGTGGCGATCCCATGTTCACATTCAGCTTTTAGTTTATCCAGGACCCAGGCATACTTGAAGGAGCCCTCTCCCATGTCAGCAGCCTCGTTCTCATTTTTTTCAATCGTTCTTTTTGTCAGTCTCCCCACATTTGTAGATCAGGTGGCCAGTCGTCGTGGACTTGTCTGGATCTACATGTCTAATGATGCTGATGTTAATAAGTTTTTCCTTCCCTATTTGGCTTAGATTTAGCAGTAGTTTTCATGGCACCTGTGTTCTGGCAGCGAACTCATTGCAGAAAAAAATTACACTAAAATTATATATGGAGGGTCTATTTCCCTTTGTTAATTAAGTAAAAAATGGCTGACTCCAGTAGAAGCATTTAATCATACACTTGGTTTGGGCAATTTTATTTAGGGAATTTTTAATTTATAATTATGTAACTTTAATTTATAATTCATAATTATTTCCTGTCTTCAATTCCACGATGAATATCTTTGATGCATCTTTGGAATAAACTTTGACTGTATTTTTTTTATTATTTCCTTATTATAGTATCTATGTCAAGCTCATTAGGATCCACATTCTTGAACGTGGGATGAAATGCATACTACAAGACCACATAATTTACTCTTCTTTTTCTAAAAATCAAGGTTTAACTAGTCTGGTGCCTCTGAAGCAACAGAATCTAACATAATGTTCGTCTGCCTCTAAGATTTCATGACTCTAAGATTTCATGACTCTATGACTGGCTACTCTTAGAAACTTTTTCTTATACATACACACGCAAACACACACACACACTTCAGTGTGGACAGTAAAACTTAGACTAGGATCCTATAGATGTTAAGTAAAATTAAATTTCATTAGAAATTGGATAAATTATTAAGCCTAATATTTTAATTGATATTTCGGTATTATTCACTCAGGAAAAAATAATTAAAATCGGAACACCATTTTAGGGCAGTCAGTAGAACTTGACTATGAGCTGGTATGATTAAGTCAGATTCTGTAAACATAGTTGAATAAGGCCTTAAATTATGAGGTGACAAAGTTAATAACATATGCTCACTATTTCAAATCAAGCTCTAAAAGGCAAGCATTGAAAATATGAAGTGATTCTCCCAATATAGTTCATGTGGTTTTAGTCTTAACTGCTATTGTGGTGAGATTAGTTTCACTCCTATTATTGATCTGAGATATAGAGAATTTGGATAGGGTCCAGAGGAAATGAGAATATAAATGGAAATGATTAGAGGGTTGATTGAGAAACACTGAAGTCATTGGGGTTATTGAGTTTGGAGCAGGCTAAGGAGATACTTAATGACAGTTTCTGACTGTAGAGGTGACACTCTGGTATGATTAACTATGTGTAACCAATTTCAACTTCTACCAAGGAAAAGGCACATTTACACAAGTATGGATTTGCTTTGGTCATTTAGAAGATGTAATAAGCTAGTGGACAGCTGCAATTTGTTATCAACTCTAGGATGCATTGTAGCCAGGAGAAAGAAGACTCATAGCTTACAAGGAGAGGTCCCAGGAAACGAATGAAATTGCCCAAGAGAACAGTGTGCAGACAGGAAGTGATATCATTTCCTATCACTTTAGTTGGTGCCTCTTTACAACTGGGTTGGGGGCTACTCAGTAGAGGCCATTGTCCAATTGTTATTCTGTGCTTATTGTACATTAGCAGGAGTTGATGGGCATCAATTCTCTTTGTTTATATATATAGCATTTGTGAACTGTAACATGACATATTTGGCTCATGTAATATAAATACTTATTGAGCACTTAATGTTACAGCTTTGTATACAATACACAATAGTGTACAATAGTTTGTGCTGGATAGTTAATAATAATAAAATGATAATGATAAAAACTAGTTCTCATATATTCATGGAACTTATAGTAGATTATGATTTACCATTGATTCAATAATAGCTTTATAAAGAAAAAGCTACATTAAGCTATGTATTAATTTTGAGGTACACCCTGATTTCAGTAATGAATCAAAGGGGGAAAGTGTAGAAAAATTTTGCATAACTCTTGTCCCACTCCAAATGTAAACTGAACAACTTCTGAATACTGGTCATAATCTTGGATGTGTCTTTGATTATATTTGTTCTTTTCTATTCCAGCTATTCTATTCTTCCTCAGTAGTTCTCATGGGCTCCACCCAATCCTGTGGTTGTTGATCAGGGGTATATTCAGGCCCTGATCCTATCTGTCTCACCCACAGTTTCACTAATGCTGTGGGCTATGCCTGAAAATTCCAGTCCTCGTGAGGTGTCACATTCAAGAAAGCACAGTCGAGTGGTCGAAAGTAATTTCATACAGTTCCAGTGGTCACTTCTTGTTTCCTTTCTTGCAGAACTTGAAATACCCAGGCCTTTATCCCTAGTGCTGCATGTCTCTACACCTGATTCCTTATTTTCTTCTCTGCCTCTCAAACATGACCAGCCTCTCCAAAACCTCTTTTTCCATTATTGATATTATTTAAAATTTTTAAAATGTTTATGTATTTTTGAAAAAGAGAGAGTCAGAGGGTGAATAGGGGAGAGGCAGAGAGAAAGGGAGATAGAATCTAAGCTGTCTGCACAGAGCCCAACGTGGGGCTTCAGTCCACAGACTGTGAGATCGTGACCTGAGCAAAAGTTAGCTGCTTAATTGACTGAGCCACCCCCGGGGCCCCTCCATTACTTACACTCTTAACATTCTTCTTAATATATTCCTTAACCTCTGTGATTAAAATCAGAGAAGAAGGAAATGCCAAATAGGCAATGCTAGGATTTCTCCTAACTGGAGGCAAGAAGGAAGGTGAGGCTGCGAATCGTTATTCATAATTAATAATTTTGTTTCTGCCATGCAGTTATAACTTCTTGCTACTCTCACCTAAGGATTGAGCACAATGAAGGACATCTGGCTAAGGGGTGAGGATGGGATCAATTGAAAGTGGGAAGAACTGATCGACTTGGTTCCTGCAACTGCCTAACTCCTCTTGGGTGCATTTCTGTAACTCTGGCAATTGGGTCTCCTTAACTCCGCTCCCCCCCCCCCCAGGTAGACTTTAGGGACAATCTTTGGTTTGGGTAGGAGCAACGTACATGCCCTATGGAAACTTCCCATTGGTTCAATATGAACTGAGTATTATGGTTGCTTCCCCTGATATGTGAACCCCATTTGTCTGGTAACATTACGTTTGTCTGATACTCCAGGTATCACTGATTGAGTTCTAAATGCCAATTCTTAAAGAATTTTCAGGCCATTTAGGGTTAACATGGTGGCCATAAAACAATCATCCAATAATGTGCAAGGCTAGCAAAAGAAACTAAGAGTATTGATGTTAAAAATATCCATAACTTACTCTAATAATTTGACCTCTGCATTACTATTTTGCTATCTTGTAATTTATAATATGTGCTTATTGATCTTAAGTTATAGGATTTTTTTTTAATGAGGATGTCAGCATTCACCTTATTAGAATAAGTACTGAATTTGGGTGGAATTGGGCTTCCAGGTATGCGGTCTGGGACCATATGCTCTAGAGAAGACTGCTTCAGATTTGTTTCATGCACCTTATATCTCCTGTGTAGAAAAGAAAGCTGCACAATATATAGCAAATTAGGACAATGATATTATTGGGTTAAATCATAACTTAATTATTCAGTTACTTGAGGCTGCATAATCATTGAGCCATATCTTTTGATAATGCTCCTTTAGACTCTCTGGGAGTAACCAAATTTAGAATGATGTGCTGTCATGCCACTTCTAAGAAATATTTTGTGTGCCTTCCTTGGTGATTGGTTAGCAATGCCTTAGAGAATACTGTTTGTGTAAATTTCATTAATTATTTCACTTCAAACATGATGAAAGTGTTTTTCAAAAATTTAGTTGAGATCTAAAACAAAACCAGATCTAATTAGGGATTCAGATCCACGGAGGATTTGTTTTGGGAGGAAAACTGTTTTCATGGAGTTCCAAAGTATATCTTAAGTTGATAATTTAGTTAAACTTATCAAGTATTTGTAAAGTTACTGTGTTTCAAATATGCTAAACATTTTTGTACAGACTCTCAGACATTTGGTATAAGAGAAAGTTGGGTTTAAAGACAGCCAAATGTTGAAAATGGAAGTGCTAGTTATTGCATAGCTGCCACTCCAAGTCTCACTGCATAATTATGCTGGAGTTGTTATACATTCCCTAGAGGGTCCGATGGAGCAATGTACATCTTACCTCTAGATTTAGTTCCCCAGTCCTATAAGCCATGGCGGCTTGGATACTCACCTATTCCTTACATTATCATGTGCATTTGCATTGTACTATTAAGGATAATGGATATTGCCTCATATTTGGGGGTTTTCCAAGGAAACAAATAAAATCATTTTTCTCTCTAGAAACTATTTATGAAATCTAGATAAATTAACAACTGCATAGTGATCGTGTACAATAAATTCATGGTTCAAATGAATGAATATGGTTATAGCCACGGTGTTAGAGACTGGTGTTAGAACACATGCTTCCTCTCATTTACAATTTATATGAATACAGTAAAACCTTGGTTTGCAAGCCTAATTCCTTCTGGAAACATGCTTGTAATCCAAAGCCCTCGTATAACCAAAGCAAATTTCAAGAACCACTGGCTCAGTTGTGATCATGCGGCATTCAGTGTGATGTGCTCATTGTACTGCAAGATATCGCTTGTTGATCAAGTTAAAATTTATTAGAAATGTTTGCTTGTTTTACAGAACACTCACAGAATAAGTTACAGTCCGAGGTTTCACTGTACAACAACAAAAAAAATTGCATGTTAAAATAACATAATAGAACCATGAACCAATCTGTAATAAATAGTGATAGTGCTTTAAGGACAAGGCTAGACAAAATAAAGTCACCAAAGTACAACTGTATACTTTCTTGTTAATCATCAACATTAATAATCACTGTTTAAAATAATTCTAGTTTTATCTTGGAAGATAATTAACCAAGAACCAAATTCTTTTCATTAGAATAAAAAGCCATTTTATGAAGACAGCTCTGATAGTTGAGGGCTTCTGCACGGTATATTTTTTCACTCTTTTAATCATTTAACTGGGCCAACTGGAATTCAATTCTCTTATGTCCTTGCTTCTCAGGAGAATGTATCCCTGTAGATTTCCTAACTTGTATCCTCTACTTGTGGCAAAGTATAAAGTGAGAGGGAACTTTAAGAAGGTGTCTTTTCCAAATAAGATTAGCTTCAGTCACATGTCATTCACCCTTTCCAGTTCCTCATTTTCAAGAACTAATACTGCTGTGAGCAAGGTAGTTAAATATTCAAATTTAGATCTCTGGAATTAGTATTAGATGTCATTTTCATTTCTAGCCAAAGATTAAAAGAGATGCATTTTGTTCTCTTCTTCATAGTACATTTTTGTCAAGAAATGAAATGTGTTTTTCATATTCCAGGGCCTACTTTAGATTCCACCTGTTTCTTGCAGATTTCCCTGATAATTCTAGCATGGCATACTGCCTTTTATGAAATTTTGTATTTATTATTTTCATTATGTATTTGGGATCCTGACTACCAGAAGTACTCTGTTTCCTTTATGAATCCTTGAATGTGCATATGCAAGTTGAGTATTGAACACTGACTTCCTGTTGAAAGGAGGAGATAATGCTTTTGTTCCCAGATTGCTAAAAACATCATAAAATCTTATTACACCTTATGGTTTAAAGATAATTTCCAAAGATATTTACTGTGACCTCCATGACTTTTAAATTTTATTCTTTGGTATACCTATTACCATTTATATTTTCTCAATCGTATTAACATTATGAAATAGTTGGTAATGGCATTTTCACTGCTGTTCACAAATTAGTTTCATATCATATTGGTAGATATTCAAGATATGATAATTCATTCTTGATTTATTAAAGCCTAAAACAAATTATTACTTTTATCATAATCCAGATACTGCTTGAACCTTAGGACCTTTAAGCTCAATTTATTCCCTTTTACCTTTTAAGTAATTTTTGTTTAGTATTTTAGTTCTCCCTGTGTTTTAACTGAAAAAGACATTGTAATTATGTATAGTTAATATTCCTTTAAAATGATCCAATAATATTTTACTTTGTCTTCTGCCTTGTCAAGGTTTTAACTGGGATGAATTTCTATTTGTTTGAAGAATTCCCTTTAGATGTTCTTTTAGTTTCCTTTTGTTTCTTCTGGCAAAAAAAAAAAAAAAATCCCTTGGATTTTCATCTGAAAATGACTTTCTTTTACCTTTATTTTTTGGAAACAAATTTTTCTTTCATATAGAATTTTAAGTCGGCAGCTATTTTCTTTTAGCACTCAGAAATGTTATTCCATTGTTTCTGGTTGCGTCTGTTCTGTCGAAAATTTAGTTGCCATTTTTATAGTTATTACTTTTAAAGTAGTTTTTGTTGTAATTCTGGTCACTTCTTAGGACTTCCTTTCTGTCCTTGATATTCTGCATTGTTACTATGATGTGCCTGGATGAGGTTTCCTTTGTGTTTTTCCTTCTTTGAATTCTGTTTTTCCTCACTGGAATTCCTTGGGTTTGTGTCTTTTATCAGGTTTAGAAAATAGTCAGCCACTGACTGTCTCTTCAAATATTGTTTCTGCCTCATTCTTTCACCCTTTTTCCTTCTGGGACTCCAACTATAAGTGCCTTTCCTATGTTACCATGTGTCTATTTTATTTGTCCAATGTCTTCCATTTTACTAATCCTGCTGGCTGCAATCTGCTGTTAAACTCCTCTAACATAGTAATTACTTTCAGGTACATATAAATTTTTTAAGTTTCATAATATCCATTCAATTAGTTTTATGGGTGCCAATCTTTGTTGAGACTCTTGATCCTTTCATTTATTAGGTGCACCTTGTCCTCTTTTTTTAACATCTGAATCATAGCTATTTTCAAGTTGTTTTGTGTTAACTGCAATATCTAGATCATATGTGGCTCTGTTTATGATGTTTTGGGTGTTATTTCTCTTGTTTTTCTAGAGACTATTTCCTAGTCTCTTCTCACTTGTGATTTTAAAAAATTGTGTGTGGGACATTGTGTACTAAGGAGCCTAGAGAATCTGTGGATGTAATACTGTACCAGTGATAGTTTCTCCCTTCCTGTGTTCCGCAGATAGGATGGGGGTAGATCATCTCAGTTCAAGATGTTGAGCTGGGTCAACACTCAGTTGCAGGATTAGAAAGACTCAGTCCAATTCTTGTTCCTTCTCTTCTCTAGGCATGTCCCTCATGGGATATTTATTAAGAGTCTTTCCAGTATGTCTTTCAGTCCTGAAGACTTTCAGGAATGTAGGTCTGCCTTTCAGAAAGTTCTCATCCAAAGTTCTGTAGCTTTCTGCATAATGAGCCTTCGGATATGGTAAATATCTTCAGGGATGGACCAGTGGGATTTTTCAAGAAAGCCAAGCACCATGCAATAACAGCAGATTTCACTCACTCCTCTAGCAAACTTGGCACAGCTAACCAGACTCCCACTCAGCAGTTGAACTCAGCAAATATTCTTGTGGGTAAACTGGATGGCTTTCAAGTTTTTAGTCTGTTCTTTAACTCACAGAAACATTCAGAATATTGTTTGACCAAATATCTGGGCACCCTATGAACTAGTCAATGTGACACACATAATTAACCATCATACTATTATTAAATTTATAACCCTATATTTTATTATTAATGATTTTCATTATATATATGTATATGTATGTGTGTGTACACATATGTACATATACACATACATATACACACACATACATATACATATATATATATATTTTTAGACACCCTTGTTGTATGAACTACTTAACTTGGCATCCCAGGCCATTCAATATACTGTATGTGCTCAATTCATATTTGTTAATAATGAAAAATCTCCAGTTCAAATACCAACTGTTTTATGTAGAAATATAAACACATTTTAGAATTATTTTGCCTGTGTTAAAATCCTACTTCTGTGTGGATTTTAACACTACTCACTGTGTGCTTTTGGGTATCAGTTGCCCTACCTATAAAATGATGAAAATACAACTCTCTCATTAGGTTGCTGTGAATATTAAATAAGATAATGACTATCCAGTAACTGACACCTGATAGACAATAGTGTGTGTAAAGTATTGCCATCATCATCATTATTACTGTTATAATTATTTTTAATTTTGATCCATATTTCTCATTCTAATGAGATGTGCTTTGCTACTTTCAAACTTCTTTTTTTTATTTTATTTTTTTTTCCAAGAAATAGAATTTATTTATTTTTTAGTGATTAAATCATTGCTTATTTCTTTTTTTCTTTTTTTTTTTTTTTTTACAAATAGTTTATTGTCAAATGCTACTTTCAAACTTCTTAATGATATTCATGTACTTCTCTAATGGCTTTAACCTAGCCTGAAATATTTCATGCAATGAAACAATACTTTCTCTATCTGCTAAGAGAGCAAAATAATACAACATACTACACAGTATATTTAGCATCTGAAGTGATGTTTGTTTTAGCTTCATTCAGATTGATATTACTACAGTAATTACACATGACCAGAAAGAGAGATAAATGCTTTGACTTAATACCTAAATGATTTATTAATGCCAATGAAAGCCAAATACCTTCATGGCATACAAGAGGAAGATCAGTTTTGCATTTGTTCAAATAAAGAAGGGTGATGGAGAATTAAATCACCGCAAGACACACAACAGTTTAGGCATAACAGACTCAATAGAATCTGTGTCCTGGCAGTCAATACCATATCTAGGTTTTGAGTGGAGATTCATTTTTAGCAAAACAATATTACCCATCACATTAGTATCTGTTAATTTGACTGTTACCAGTTCATTGTTTGTATTTATTTTATAAATTGTTTTGTTTTTTAAACTGTACCCAAATTAGTAAGTATAAAAATATATATTTAAATTCAGAGCTTTAACATGTATCAATATTTAGGTCATATAATAATAAAATAATTTCCCACTTGGAGTTTATAACATTTGTTTTCCTTTAAAAGGAGATCATGCCTTATTCAAATTTTGTAAGCACCATAAAACCCAAGTACTAATTCAGTAGGACTCCATCTGAGCACAGCTTGTTAGCCTATAGATTTGGATGCATGTGCCCTCAGAAACACCACAGCAACATACCAAAGCCCAATATATCAGAGTTAATCTGTGATGCAGGCATCAGTCCAGCCGGTACATTCTACTGCTGTGAGCACTTCACTCTATAAGTGGTGATTTATTTGGCATTCAGATCGAGATCTTGTGTGGAAATAACAAAATAGACTCAAGTCCTGAACTGCCCAATTCTCAGTTCTCCTCCTAAGAGTCACCGTGTGAAGATACACAGTCATGGGCCCAAGACAGTTGGTAATTGCCCGTTTCTCTACCCCTTCTACATTTGTATAAACTCTCTTGAATAAATAATGAATCACTTCTTTTTTTTTTTTCCTCCTACTCCAACAACTAAGTCTCATAATTAGAATTTGTGACTTCTTTTAATACATTCAATTATCTGCTGATTCAAGCATCTTCAGGTCAAATGCATTAGAAAACAGCTAATTATGCCCTTTCCCATGGGTAGAAAATCTTTAAATTTAATTAAAAGACCTTAACTCAACTCTTTCACATTAGGGTCTACTTCCCAATGGATTTTCTACAGGGTGACTTAAAGCATCAAGCTCAATATTAAAATTAGAAGGAGCTATTACTTGTTATTTCTTCCTCTTTAAAACAAAATTATTTTTGGTTGAAGGATACTTTGGTCCTTAGTTTCATTCTCTCAGTTTTGTCTCTGTATTCACTCTTAAAAGCATACATTAATTGAGAAACTTGCTTGACAGTTTTAAAGCTGTTTATTTTCTATATCTTATGCCAGTAAAGCACCTTAAGCATAGACTACTGTTTCTGATCCTCAGTATTCTCTTTGGCATACTAATCAACACATACACAAAGGTGGCAGAAAAAAATCTTAAAAGAAGAAAAATTTTAAGCACCACATCTGAGCAATGCAAGGTTCAAATATACGGGATGTTCTGACTTTTATGAGAGAAAGCAACAAAGATACTTTTCTATTTCCCTTTTCTAAATTGGAAAACTGGAATAGAGAGCTATCTTGGTTTAATATCTTCTAAGAAAGCATAAAAATCAAAGCAAGTCTTGTATTTTTTTCTTTAGTTTTGTGAGTTTTACTTTTTTTCTGGACTTAGAACAATTTTTTTCTTAAATTAAGAAATAGCCTTACAGGAAAAGAGAAATCCAGATGTTGAAAGGAAGGAAGAAATCTGGAAAGAAGAAATTATGTATTATTCTTGAGTTTCTTCTCATCTATTCTCTTTCTATCCCTTCTTTCTTCTCTCATCTTCCTTCCTTCTCTTTCTTTTCTTCTCTTTCCTCTGCCTTTTCCTCTCCCTCCCATAATCCTTTTTTTCTTTTTCTTTCTGTTTGGCCAGTTTCTTCTAGAAGACAGTTAATTACGTTAGCAACTTAGTGATACCTCAAGGTGGCTGTGATAAACCAAAATTACTTCCACTCCCATTTCTTGCTTGTTTGAATCAGAGTCATAGGAGAGTAATTAATGATACTAGTTATTCTTACTTGTTCAACAAGTAGGCACCGGGGAACCACTGGAAGTTTTTGAACAGAGAAATGGCATCCAAAAAACTGATCTTTTAGGAAGCTTTATTTGCCAAGGATGGGTAGCAGGAATTAACACTGAAGGATGGTAGACTCATTAACAGGGTTTATAATTCTCAGGCAGAAGGCATTGAGGATTTTGAATAGCCCAGAACTGGGAATATGGAAAGGACTTCATACTGAGAGAAATTTAGGAAGAATAACTAATCAGTGATAGGTCAGAGATAATAAAGAACAGATATGAGCAAGGATTATTGTCAGCTTTCAAGCCTGAATGACTAAGGGAAATAGAAGTGTTATAAATGGGAGCTGATCATGAGAGCTGACTGGGTGAAGAAGGTAAATTCAGTTTTAGGCATATTTCCATTGAATGCTATGAAGTACTTCTAGGTGGAAATAACCAAAACAATTGGGGAAATTTGGAGAAAGTTGTAGATATTGAGAGGGGAAAAAAACCCACCTCAGGGATTTGTTGGTATAAACTCCCTGAATCTCTTGTTAACTTACCCTAGTGCATCTGCATGTGCACTAAAATCATATTCATCTACCCTTGTATTATTGGAAAAGAATAATTTTAAACAGTAATATGCTATTATAATTCCTTACCTACTTCCTAAGGCAGGGCAATCCTAGTAACCAGAGAATCTCTTGCAAACTCAAAGGTTCGATTAAAAGAGGGCTTGAGGATGCATGTTTGGAAGATGAAAACATATGCGTGAGAAATGGGACGTGCTATAGAGGCCAGGAAGGAAGAAAGGCACACAGGACTGTGGTCAGGGGAGCAATGGAAGCTACTGTGAGAAAAAGAAGTACTCATGGTATGGCACATGAGGCACTTTGGGGCTAGACAGAAATATCTAATGATTAAGTTTTTGGTGAAATGCTGCATATGAGTTATAATACAACTATTCCATATGGACCCCCATACACCCTATGGATTTTGAACATGCATTTCTTATTACCCCAAGTGGTGTAGATTTTTCTTGTATGCATAAAAAAGTATTATGAATTTTGCTTTCTGCTTATGATAGGATGGGAAACATATGATATACAGGGGGTCAGTCCATGTGGTTGATATTTGTGTTTGTATTGTAGGTGTGTGTGTGTGTGTGTGTGTGTGAGAGAGAGAGAGAGAGAGAGAGAGACAGAGAGAGAGACAGAGAGACAGAGAGAGACAGAGAGACAGAGAGAGAGACAGAGAGAGAATGAATTAGGAAATGAATGTCCAGAGGGGTGATTAACTGAGGAGGGTGGGCTGTTGTCAGTGGTGCTCAAGAGAAGTTAGAGATCCCAAATGGGGAGTGTAGGAGGTAGAATTGGCCTTTTTAGGAATGATAAGTGCAAGCCCTGTGGTGTAGGATGGGCATGCTGAAGAAGAGTGAAAGCAATTGATGATATGAACCTCCATGGTCACAAGTTAATTCTATGATCAGAAGTAGGTGAAACCACCCTACCATGTTGCTGGGCTTTTATAGAAAACAAATTTTGCATAAAGCAAAGGAGCGCCTCGGGAATGAGAAAAAGGCAGTTTTCTCATCAACCAAGACCTTTAGCTTAGATTTAGCCTTAGATTAATGGCAAATATATAAAAAGAAGGAGAGCAGAACCTAAAAGTTTTAAGCATTTTCCTAATGCAAAAGAGTCTGAGAAACAGATAAATCTCCAGGGAAAACCGGGGGCCCCTATTACTCACTTTAGCAGAATGTGGTTTGAATCAAGAGATTCCCTCACATATGAAAATTCCTGGCTATGTTTCGTAGTCTTAGTCTTTGTAAATACTCAACATTCAAAATAGAAGAGATGAGACTCTGTACTGAGAGTATAGTCTTTAAAAGAAATACATATGGATCCTTTGGAGGTCACAAGTGCCTAGATGTTACCTAAGTCACAAAGAGATTCAGCAGGGATGCTGCTGCCTAAGGGAGCCTGAGGACCTATGGCCAGGTCGATGCAGCAGAAAGTAGAAGGGAAGTTGAAAACTAATCAGTGTCTTGAGACTGTCCTGATAGCTAAGCAAGGCCCAGAAAGCCCATATTATTTCAGAGAGACATTGAGATTGAGGAGTACTGACCTAGGTTAGCCAGTGCTTCAGTCTGTGAGAAGATGGGTGAGGACGGGACCAGAAAACAGCCATGGTACTCATTGTCTAAACATGCCACATGCTCTTACGCCTCTACATGGCTGGTCCCTCAATCTGGAACTTCCATTCTCTTCCTAACCACCTATGGAATAACTTAATGCTGGTACATTTTGAGTGGGGTGTCCTGGGGGAAAAACTCCTCAATGAAAGGGAGTCAGAGAAAACCTCAATAATATTAGTATTTATAATACCTAATTTTTGAGTCAGAGCACTATTCTTTACAACAGCTGTATGAGGTCAGTGCCTTATTTCACTAAGGAAAAAATAACTTGCCAAAGTCACATGGCTGTAATTGGTAATGTCAGTTATTTTAATCTAAATCTCTTAGTTTTAAGTTCCTGTTCCTGACCATTAGGCTCTCAGGAAACCACTTCTTTTCTTAAATATGTTGGTGAATATATGAAATAAGAAATGTTTAAACTAATTGCAATGATGGTGACCAGTTCAGGCATTCTCTCACTTGGCTCATGCTGCTGGAAACCAATGCAGAGTCTGGTTGGGTGTTAGGAGAGGCTGAAGGCGAGAGCAAATAAATAATGATGGTTTTATTATCCCACCAGATATTTAACAGTTTTTCATTCCCTTACTCAAATAATTCAAAATGCTCCACCCTATATTTAAGCTACAATTCAAGTCAGTTTATCATCCAAGAGTTTTTGGAATTTGTTTTTCCCTTATTAATCCAAATTTATTCAATTCATTTCAAAATCCATAGATATTTATGGAAAACTAGCAGTATGCCAAGCACTGCAGTGGGGAGAAGAAACAAAGAGGAAATAAACACATCTCTCTGAAATCTCATGGACTTGTTGTTTGCATTGAAAGGTAATAGTGTAAGCACTATATTAAAGGTATATTCCAAGGATGATCAAAACAGAGACAAAAATGATAAACTTCCTGAAAATGTAGGATAAGTTTATAAAGAATGTGACACTTGAGTTAGATGTTGAAATATGAGCAAAGTAGGACATTTCAAGGAGCAGCAGAATAAAGCATGAGAGTGTGAAATAGTATAGTGTGTTCGAATAATGGCAAGGAGATCAGTGAAAGGACTAACCAATTATGTACATGGAGGAGAATAGCAGAAGGCTTTAAAGGCAGCTTGGGGCCATATTATGCAGGTCTTTGCATGCCATGCTAAGGGTTAAACAGTAACTATTTTTTTAATTCACTTTTTTTTTTTTTTTTTAACATTCACTGACAGGTCATGATGAAAATCTAGAGTGTTTTAATTTGCCCAAGTCCAACACCATTTGGGAAAAAATGTTTTCATTCTGCGTGCAAAGTAGTAGGCTAGGCACCAAGGAACATCCAAAAGAAAGAAGCACAGATTCACTGTCGTAGTAGCAGACTAAATAACTCGCAAAGAATCTTAGAGAACAAAGTGGTCTGGCTGGAGGAGGGAAGGGATGTCTTACTGTACCAGAGCCTGTCTTTGCTCCACCCAGATCCTCTAGAATCCCTTTTACCACACCACTCTGTGCATCTGTAGAGAGCAATCCACATTACAGAAAGGGCCAGAAAGAAATTCTCTCCTCTCTATCTCCTAAAATGATAGATTTTGCACATCTTTAAATTTGAAATGAACACTTATGATTTTACCTCTCAGGTTTTCTGGGAGGGAAGAAACAAATTAAATCATGACTACTGGGTAGAGGAAATTTTGTTTTTCAAAAGCTCACTCACAGGGAGCATAAAGATGAATTGAAGAGAAGGAACACTTCCTCCCTTTCCTTATATAATATTTGAATCCAGCCATAACATTCTCCTTCATTGTACTCCAACACATCGTCATGCCAGTCCCGGACTCCAGCCTGGTCCTTTTCTCATGTTGTTCATTCTGATAGAGAACGGCTTCCTTCGAGATGGGGTTTCTTCTCTCTCTTCACTTCCAAATCCAATACTATCTGTCCCTCAGGCAGAAACAAGTCCTGACTTCTCAGTCAGGTGTACTGGGTCAGATTCTTCAGAAGCAAACCCTGTGACAAGGATTCCTGGGCAAGTGGTTTATTAAAAAATGTTCTCAGAAAAGAATGCAGAGAGGGGGGGAAGCAGGACAAGGAAGAGGAAAAAGCCAAATAAGTGTTCAAGCCTCAGTTCGATCCTTTGGGGAGCTCTGAAGTACAAATTATACTTCAAGTTCTGTCTCCAGGAGGCTAGACTTTCATCCTCTCACATCAGTAAACCGTTGGCTGTTGGCTCCTTCCAGAAGGGAGGTGTTTGGCAGTATACAGTGCTGGGGACTTCTGATTCTCGGCATCTGCAGGCAAAGCTGCTCCAGTAGCCCAAAGCTTGTCCCCCGAAGACAACTGCAGGTGGAAACCATTAGAAGCAAAGCACACAGAGGCTAGAGTTTGGATCTTGGATTTCTAGGAAGAATCTCAAACTAATTCACCTCCTTGAGATTCCTTCATATCTGAAGAACCAAGCAAAACCCAGGAAACATCCTCACAGTAGAAGACTCTACATAAGTGGACTCTGAAGCCTATTTCAGTGCTAGTATGAGCCCTGTGCTATTCCGCAGAGTCTGTAACATTCCTAGAGTTCAAGAGTGTGAGGTAACACATCCACCGATCCAAGTGTAAAACCATAGGGAAGGAGACTAATTTAGTCAGTTGATAATAAAGCATCAGGAGACCCTTAGTGACTCCAAAATGCAGTTTACCAGCATGGAGCCTGTTCAAATGTAATAGCTCTCCCAGGTTAATGCACGGAAGTTGGTTCTATAAGAACATTTTAAAAGGAAAAGAATAGTAGAAAATTGTCAGCCATTTGCAGAGACAGTAGGCCTTTTCCTGCATTTGTTTCTTTATTTTTCATAGATAGATAGCAATCTAAGACATTTACATGTAAAACGAGACCTGGGAAATTGCTTAACTAAAGCACTTTTCAGCCTAGGCTGGTGGGAACAAAGTGATGCCCAAATTTTGAATCCAAACCTAAAATGAATATTGTATTTATATATGTATTTCCTCCTTTACATCATTTTTACCTCTTTTTTTTTTTGAAGGGAAAGAAATAAGTTTAGAGAAAAGTGTGTTGCTAATATGTATAATTTTCCTGTTGTCTGCTGTCAAGATTAAAGCAGTAACAATAATAACAACTTCCTTCTGGTGAAATAAAAGCTAATCAATGGCTATCTAGGCATTTGCTGTTGACTGCAGAGCAAAAGAGCAGGTCAGCATATATCCTGTAGGCCAACTCCATTCACATTCCCTATTAACCTTGTCTTCTTGCCTTGACCTCTTCGGGGCTACATATCCGACAAGCTGGCTTCTTAATGTGCATCTAAGTTTCACTTATTGGAATACCGAGGAAGGGCTCCTGGAGCCATTAGATCTACCGGATGAAATTTGCTTAATTATCAATCATGACACTTCAAAGACAAGAAAGCCTGAGTATAAATATCAACTCTCAATAATTTATAAAATAATTTCTTTACTTCCTTTTCATTCTGTTATTATCATGAATTCCTGTATTTTTTAAAAATTGTGTTACCTTTCTGAAAATCTCAGAAGCAAAGTTATAGTAAGGGCTTATAATACCAGCTACGTTTTGCACTAAATGCTATACAATTTGGAGTGAGTCACTGTTCTTAAGCTGGTGGAGGTTATAGTCTGAATAAATTAGTAAAAATTTCCAATGTTGGTGGCAGGAAGTAGTAGGCAGCTGAGAGCATAATGAGGGCAACTATCTTAGCACCAGGCAGGGGGATAAAAAACAACTGAAGAGATATCAAGTGTTCTTTTCTTAATTCAAGTCTAACATGAAAGGATTATCTAAAATAAAATGGCAGTAGTCCCATTTATAATATTTATTACTCCCATTTATAATTTTTATCTTGTAATAATTATAATATTTACTATTAAGATCATATTAGTATCTTAATGCTATTCTAGTTTTAATATATTTGTTATTACTTTAATTACTTGTATCTCATTGCTTTTAGGGCAAATATATTCCTCGCAGCCACATCGCTTCATTTATTCACAAAACAAGCTGCATTTATTGAGCACTTCCTGCCTTCCAGGTCCAGGGTTATGCACTCCGGATTCAGTGATATGAGGCAGCGTCCTTCTTCTTAAGTTGTTCACAGTCAAGCTGATTGTGACTGTCAGGGCTTTTGGTTACAAGCCACAGAAGTTATGCTCTCTGAGTTAAGCAGATAAAGAATTTCATTAAAGGGCATGAAGTAGCTCAAAAAATGACACAGAAAGCAAACGAATCAGATTTAAGTCTAAATACTCAGAAACAATGTGCAAAATGACACCATAGTAGAAGCAGTGGAGGTGTCTATGCTGCAGGCACAAGCATTGGCCCTGCTTACAGCTTGCCCTGGAAACCAGCACTAGAGGCTGCGCTTTCAGGTGACCTGATCTTACTGCGGTTGCTGGCATCGGCATCGTCACCTGGAAGACTTCCTCCTAGCCTCTGCTTCTTTGCATTAGTAGTCTCAGTTTAAAAGCTCCTATGGGTCTGTAAACTGGTGAGCCTATGCTGGGTGCCCAAGTCTAGGTAAAAGAGAAGCAAATTTCTGACATTTTCAGCTTCTGTAATGGAATTCTCCAAATTTAAGAATGGTGTTGTATACAGGACACCCACAGTGACAAATGTTCACTATAGTCCCTACATTTGGTTACTTCAAATGAATATGTACCCTTTTTTTCTCACTTACACAGCCTGCTCTGATAATGTGTGTGTCTATAAAGAAACGAGCTTACATGATTTAGTGACAAGGGAATGATGTCAATATAATACTGAAGTTGTGTTAGTCCATTTGTAGTTTTTCTCGGTATACAAATGTTCTGTGCCATCAAGTGACGACTAGTGAACAGAGCTGAACACAGAGAGCTGTGGAAGAGCACAGGACTATATATGTGGTGTCTACTCACACTCTCCTTCCTGTTCTACTTTGGGCACGTGCTCTGTTCAACAGGGGATCACTGTGTGATTCTGGCCCCTCTTTGGATATTTTTGCCTCTATCTCCATAGATCAGCAGCCTCAACCCTCAAATGTTTGCCTCGATCTACTTTGTCTGATAAGCCCTATAGTTATTTATAAACGATTTCCCAGGATGTGGGGTTTCCAGGAACATGTAGACCAGTTATAGTAGAAACACTTAACTTAAAAAAGGTTTTTTAGTAACATGATACAAAAATCTCATACTATCACAAGCATTCTTACTTCCTTCCCAAGAGGAGTAAAACTCACAATTTTTGGTGTTGGCAAAAGTTCCTTTAGTTCCGTCAGAAGTGTTGCTATAATGTATGGACTAGATTGGAAGGTTCACCACCACCTAGCACAGCTATACAGACAGTGGGGAAAGTGAGATTTAAAAAAAGACAAAAATTAGGTTTTTACTTGCATAAAATATAGAAGAAAAAGGAAGGATGGGCAAGAGCCATAGCTTTTGTCTCTGAAGCTGGTTTAGAGGCAATAATTGGTCATGATTCCCCTCATTTATGAACATTTCTGTGTGCCCTTTGCTTTCAGCCACCACCTCTCTCGGTTAGGGTTCTCTGACCAAGCCGTTATCACTGAAGGATCTGGGTGCTTTAGGGCACTCCTGTACAGATTTGCCATTATCTTCCATTAAATTTACCACTTGGAAAGAGAATTATGGGGCAATCTACAGGTCCTATCCATTCTCCTTCCTTTCCCATTTGCAGCGGCAAACCAAGATAAGTGCTCCATGTGCTGCCGGAAACATCCCATCACTGGAGAGAACTCTAAACCAATGTTACAGGGCAAAGGAAGCAAACATTCTCAAGTGGATCATTAAACACTAGGTCTAATACTAACAGGAAGCGCTCTCACTTCCAACCTTTGGTTCCAAGACCCGTATATTTTCTCTGGTGATGGGAAAATTAGCACAAGAGCTTGTAATAGTCCAGAGAATTTGCTGCTGGTACAGTGCCTGCGTCTTTAGTAGACCATCCCATCATTTTACATGTCCAAACGCTTTCAAAGTATGTGATTCTAAGTCCATTGGCTTTGCCTCTTTTCCTCTAAAGTGAGTGTTCCTTAGTTAGAGGTATGTTTGCAGCTCACTGCAGTGTTTAGTAAGGCATTCTGTGATTCCTCAAACGGTGGTGCTGCCCTAAGCACGGTGAGAAGAAAATGCAAAACCATCGCCAGATAAAAATATCCACTTGCCATTTCTGCCATGGTGGTAAGGATCCAGCACAACTGAAGTTCAACAGGATGGCTGGTACCCCTGAGATATGATCCTACATTAGGAGGAAATGTCACTCAATGTGGGTTCCTGCTGCTCATCGACTGATCACTCACCAATGATGTAAATAGGTCAGACTTGGAGAGGTGTGGTTCATAACGCTGAGTTTGTGCAAAACCTGCATCCTGGACACCAAGGCTACTTTAGTAGTTTTTGAGCCTATTGAGCAAAGGTGGAAATGACTATGGAAAGAGGCTTACCAACATTCATTCACAAAGAGAGTCACCTTGTCCACTTCAGTATTAAAAACCTTCCTTACCAAGGAGGACTTGTGATACATGTTCACCCTAAAAACAAGGTTCTCCTGTTTTGATACCATTCCAAGAGGTCTATCCATGCTTCATGGAACCTCCTTGACATTAATATTGCAATTTGTTATCTTAGAATAAAGAGTTTTAACACAGGTCCTATTTCCTTCAAGGTAAAGTGAACATTCAGGTATACAACTTAAAGTTCTGCCTCACCAGGAGAGGTTTTTAATCTTTTAAGGAAGGATTACTTGTCTCATCTGTCATCAGACAGGCTCCATCTGTCAACTCCTATAGGGTTTGCTTCAGTTGCAAAAGCTACCTTGCCAAAGGGCATAACTTTCCCAAGGCAGCACACACCAAACGACTGATTGAGGTGGAAGTATAAGGGCATGGGCATTTGGGCCCAATGCAGGGCAATGCAGAAGAATATGCTCTAGAGTTCTCTCTGGGATGGAACAAGTTTTATGGGTCCTCCAACACCATTCAACTTCTTCCGCTGCTCAATGTTCCTTCATTCCCTTCCTTTTTCAGGTATAGATTCCTAATAAATATTCTGCATTTCAAACTCCATCTCAGTATCAATTTCTGGAGAACCTAACCTGTGACACCATGTGTAAGTACGGATGGACTGTTTTCTTTCCCAGCCAACTAGTCTAGGAACTGATCCATAGGTAAGGGTTAAAGGAGGTTTGACTATGTGGCAAGATTAGCTGCATGGAAATGAACGCTTCATGCTCACGTAAAATAATTGTGTTTTCAGGACTTGCTTAAGCCAGATCTTCTATGTACCACTTCCACCTGATGGTGGAGTGATTAAAGGGCTGCCTGATTTTATGGCTAGTGTATTAAATAAAACCAGTTTACAATGAATTGTTCAGATCATATTGTCACCAATTAATCCATGATCAGGTGTTCAATTACAAGAGTAATAGGTACCTCTAAAAGAGTCTACTACCTTTCCCAAATAGGTGTGACTTCATTTCCAAATCCTGAGGAACTTCCTTGAAATTTTATTTTGAGGGAAACTTGCTCCAGGTATACCCAAATCTTCCAAAGACACTGTGAACACAGCTGATCTACTATATGAGAGAGAAATCAGCTCTAATTTCCACCAAGTCTTGTAAAGTGAAACATTTCCTAAATATGGAGAGAGCATAGATACAGGTGACACATGACCACTATTACACCTTCTAACTGTTGCATTTCAGAAATGTATGATAGGCTTTGTAATAGAGCAAAACATATTTGGTTAAGGATGCCCATGGTGGGTGATGGTGACTTATCTAAGCCAGCTTGGGATAGAGGATGATTCAGGTAAGAATGCCTGAAAGCCATGACATCTTCGATGGGATTTGAGGAAGGGATGATCCTGAATAAAGGGGGGAAAAAAAAGCAAGGGCATCCTCAGCCAAGGGAACAACATTTAGCAAAGCAGTAAGGCGAAAGAGTACAAAGTATATTCACAGTACTGCAAGATTTGAAATCACCCTGGTTTCAGGAACTCTAGTCTATCTGGGGAAAATGCAAATTGTGAAGATCGAAATGGTTTAACATTAGTGGGAGAGGTTCCAGGAAAATGTCCAAGGGTTACAAATAAATATTTTAAAATGTTTGTTTGTTTGTTTATTTGCTTATTTATTTTTTTAGAGAGTGCAAGTAGGGGAGAGGAAGAGAGAGAGGGAGATAGAGAGTTCTAAGTGGGGTCTGGACTGTCAGCATGGAGCCTGACACCGGGCTCAATTCCATGAACATTGAGATCATGACCGGAGTTGATATCAAGAGTTGGTTGCTCAACGGACTGAGCCACCCAGGCGCCACAAATAAATATTTTTATCCTCTCCTACTCACTTCATGGAGAGATTTGTGGTAATATTGCACAAATTTCACAAAGGAGAAAAATAAATTGGAACGACTCTTTCATCCTTGTCCTCTTTCAGGCCTTGGGGATATGTCATGGAAAGAGGTTTATTATATATGTACATACCACCTTACGATGTCATAGTGCTCTGGGTTCAGAGCTCCATAAGTTATTGGCTATGAAACCTGGAGCAAGTTACTGAACCTTTATGAACCTCAATTTCCTTGTGCATAAAATGGAGAGAACACGTCTCTAACTAATGAAGTTATGGCGGGGAGGATTAAGTGAAGTGAGAGCAATAAAGTGCTCAGTGAAGTGCTAGGGACTGAAAATGCTCCAAAATTAGCTGTTTTTCATTATTATTACTTGAACTATTTGTATAATATCTTCCAAACATCAGAGACTTTAGATAAGCATGAAAGGACGGTGGGCTTATTTTGGTAGTCTCTGTAGTCCTCTGTACTATGATCTTGACTCTCTTGACTATTTTCCCATGATTCAGGATGTTGGAGATATCATCCCATAACCCAAGATGTTCATGATTATGGAGATAATAGGAAATCTATTCTCTAATGCCATCATATCATTACATTCATGTATGTATTTAACATTGCCGATTCCTGAATGAAGGTTAATGTTCATGGCAGAGAACAACCTTTGAAAATAAGGAATTTGAATTCCACTTAGCTTTATTGACAAAAATAATCACTGTAATCCAAGTAATTAATTTATATTAATGTCAGGGGTAGAAGAGATATTTGTGATATCTGGACAAAATTGACATTTGTCCTATCTATTCTATGCCTTCTGTTTCTTACTAAGAATCAGGAAGGATGCTGTACATAAAAAATGGATCAAAGTTTCTCATATCTTGTGCCTCATGCCATATTTTCCAAAGTGGATTTTGAAAACTACTAGTTATTGGAGGTCACAAATAGTTCTTATGTGAAAATGGGCTCCACAATCAAAGAGATTCAAGAGATATAGGGGTTTATTCTGCTTTGTTGAGATATAATTGACATATAACATTGTATAAACTTAATGTGTATAATGTGATAATTTGATACATGTATACATTGTGAAATAATTACCACAATAAGGTTAGTTAACACAGCCAGCACCTCACATAATTACTATGTGTGTGTGTGTGTTTGTGTGTGTGTGCGTGCACGTGTGTGTGTGTGTGTGTGTTGAGAGCATTTAGGATCTACTCTCTTGACAACTTTCAAGTATCCAATACAGTATTGTTACCACTAGTTATCATGGTGTAACTAAATGTACCCTTTGACCAACACCTTCCCATTTTCCCCCCACCCCCATTACCTGGCAACCACGAATATACTGTCTTTATGAGTTCAGCTTTTTTTATATTCCACCTATAAGTAAGATCATCCCATATTTCTCTTACTTCTCTTTCTTTATCTGACTTATTTCACTTAGCACTCAGGATCCATCCATGTTGCAAAAACGGCAAGATCTCCTTTTTCTTTATGGTTGAATAATATTCCATTGTGTGTGTGTGTGTGTGTGTGTGTGTGTATCTGTGTGTATGTGTGACTTTTTTATCCATTCATGTGTCAGTGGACACTCAGATTATTTTCATGTTGTGACTATTGTGAATAATGCTTCAATGAACATGGGGCCTTCATATATCTCTTTAAGTTGGTGATTTAATTTCTTTCACTTACATACCCAGAAGTAGGGTTGCTGGATCCATTGGTAGTTCTATTTTTTAATTTTTTGAGGAACTTCCATAATGGTTTCCATACTTGACCACTGTGCCAATTTACATTCCCACCAGTGTGTACAAGGGTTTCCTTTCCTCCACCACTTTGCCAACATATACCTCTTACATTTTCAATAATAGACATTCTGACAGATGCTACCTCACCTGTGATGCTACCTCATTGTGGTGTTGATTTGATTTTCATGACTAGTGATGCTGAACATTTCTTCATGTACCTGTTGGTTGGTTTTAACAAAGTTAAACAGGATTTCCTACTATAAGGCCTCTTAGAAATTTTATTATGCACTTACAAATTGTAGATTTCTAAGAGGGGTTAGAATAGTGCTATCCAACAGAAATATAATATGAGCGACATATGTATTTTTTAATTTTCCAGAAGGCACATTAAAATGAAAGAGGTAAAATTAATTTTAAACATATATTTGCTTAAGTAACATATCCAAAAGGATATCATTTTAACATACAACCAATATAAAATTATTGATAGAATTTTTTACATTCTTTTTCCTTATAATATGTGTTTGAAATCCAGTGTGTATTTTCAATGTGTACACCATAATTTAGACTAGTTGCATTTCAAGAGCTCAACAGACATGTCTAGTGAGTGGCTGCCACATTGACAATACAGGGCTAGACTATGCAGTATTTCTCAAATTTGCTCTTTTCTTGCTTACTTTTAATGCAACATGTTGAGGGATTATATTTTATGAAATGCATTTTGAGAAACACTCACTCACGAAGGAGACTGATGGAGATATCACCAGATGCAAGAGAAGAGTGAGAGGGAAAATGTCATCAGGCTCTGAGATCTGAGCAAATACGAAGGCTGTGTGGCTGTTGTTGATATTAATTCAGCACAAAACAGGTATCAGACCTTGGTGTATTGACCTACATGCAGGAAAAGACTGACGTTCAGCTGGATTACCATGATGAGCAGGCAGAAGGAAAATGAGAATGCAACATATCCGCAAATATAAGGGGGTAAGTGGGACGCAGAGCAAGAGCCTGAAGAGCATACCAATTACAGTCTTGCAGGTGAGATCCTGGTATTCAAACAGAAAGACTCGAATACACAGACTCTAGGAGGAATTCCCTCTAATATAGTTATCTTTTCAAATAAAAGAATTTCTGTGAAAGAAAGTATTGAGCTCTCAGAACTCCTTATACATTCATTGTAAGTCACTCCTAGACAATTTGGGTGAAATCCAATAGATGGGGATTGTTAGAAAAGGATGCTGAGTTTTTCATCTCAGACAAACCTTGGGTTGAACCCAGAAAGATTTAAGATTTAGTTTCTCCATCTTGAAGGATCATAGCCCCAGTTTCCCCCTTGACCCATAGTAGACCAATGGCTGCCACAGCATTAAATTATTCCCTTCTGGCCCAAATGAGTTCATTATCACCTTCCCAAACACCTACCTTATTCATAGGGTTTTTGGGCCAAAGAGAACCTATGCTCAAAGACTGAAATAGGTTTAAGTACTGTACACATTTCCATCCTTAACAGGGACTGCAAGATAGCCTTATTCGAGAACGAGCCCAGAGCCTTTCTCTATTGAAAATAAGCTATTTAGCAAAGCAAAAGAAAACAAAATCCTTTTCATGACATCTGCTCAGAGGGGTCTTGAATTGAAACCTAAAGAGGAGAGGAAGGAGGGGCAAGGTGAGGGAAGATGTAATTTGTATAATTGTAGTGCTATGGATGCAAACACCAATACTGCCAGATTTAATTATTCCTTTCATCATGCCTTATTTCACTCTTTAAGATCAATATGCTTGTTCTCTTCTTAAGCAGCAACGATTTCTACAATCTAAACATAAATTTAATCATGTGCTGCCATCCCAGTGTTTATAGACTCTGTCAAAGACACAGACCATTATAATTATTTTCTCAATCATTTGCCACAAGAGAAACACTTCAGGCAACACTAAAACTTAACTTAATCACTAGAAACAATATAAGTTCAACAAATGGATCTTATTAAATGGCCATTTTAAAAAAAAGAGTAGAGCTCATTTTCCAATACTTTAATTTTCTGCTAAGTTTCAAATTGTGTTTACATACAGGAACTGAACTGTTGCCATATTTTATACGAACCATAAATGGAACGGTGTCATGAAGATTGTTATTAAAACTGATTCCCAATGCAGCATGTGCAAATTTCTAAGTCATAAATCATTGGGGGTAGTTTATTTACTTCTACTCTAAAAAGGAACTGTATGTCAATGCCAAGAATGAGTAGGAGAAGATTGTAGAGATGGCTAAAAGGAGATAAATTGATCAGGAGAGAGAACACTTATCAGAAAAAGTGGTAGCTCAGATGACGTCCAAAGCTTTGAGATCCAAGAGACTCTAGCTAGATTCAACACAAAGAATACAAACAAATGGAGAATTGTGAAAGAAGCTAATGTTGTTTTAACTGTGAGTACAGAATCCAGGAATGCCAGAGACGTATGTCATGGTATGTTGCTTTACAGTGTGATTTTCAGCATAAATATGAGGACACTCAGACAAGTTATAAAAATAAAAGAATGACAGTTATTCAATATTATTAAAATCTTGTACAGTAACATGACATCAAAACGGGAAATTAGAAATATGTAGATGCATGGGGATGAATATGTGTATGAGCATGTCTGTGTGCCTATGTGTGTATGCATGTCTGTTTTGTTTAGATGTGAGGCTGTATGTGTATGTATATGGGTTTTCAAGTGTCCTCTTGTTCTTTATAAATAAAATATATAAATATATTTTTCAGAGGAAAAACTTATTTTCCTTTTTAAAAGACCAAAGTATGGGGGCGCCTGGTGGCTTAGTCGGTTAAGCGTCCGACTTTCACTTAGGTCATGATCTCGTGGTTCGTGGGTTCGAGCCCCGCTTCGGGCTCTGTGCTGCCAGCTCAGAGCCTGGAGCCTGTTTCAGAGTCTGTGACTCCCTCTCTCTCTGACCCTCCCCTGCTCACGCTGTCTCTCTCTCTCCTAGAAATAAATAAAACATTAAAAAAAAAAATTTAAAAGACCAAAGTATGATCTGTTATAACATCAAATATTTTGTTTTAAAAATAGGAACTTAACACTATGTAGAAACTCATGACAAAGGTAAAATTCTCTTTTTTTTAAAGTAGCAAGAAGAGATTTCTAATTAGAATAACTTAGAAGAGGTTCTACAGAGTGCATTTTTATTATTAATGTTTTATTATGATCTATTTAAAGCTCACAAAATGTCTAGAGAAAAGTAAAACAAGTGTTCTGCACTACCACCAAATTTAGTTAAATCTACCATTTGGTTCTAAAAACTTAAAAAATGTTATCTTTTGAGCAGAAGGTCCTGTGGAGTCTTATGAACTCATTTCCTCCCTTGACTTCCATAAATAATCACTACCCTGAAGACTTGTATCCTTTCTATTCATTATTTTGTACTTCTACTCTAATAATCATGTTAAACATAAAACATATTATCTGTATGCCTTTATACTTTATGGAGATAGCATCCTATTGTAAATGTCATGCTATATTTTAGCTTTTTTTGCTTAAGATTATGTTTTTTTTTTAATTTTTAAAATTTATTTTGAGAGAGAGAGAGTGCCCATGCAAATGGGGAGGGGCAGAGAGAGAGAGAGACAGAGAGAGAGAGTGAGAATCCCAAGCAGGCTCTGCACTGTCAGCGCAGAGCCTGATGCAGGGCTAGATCCTACAAACCACGAGACCATGACCTGAACTGAAATCAAGAGTTGGATGCTTAAGTGACTGAGCCATGCAGATGCTCCTTAAGACTATGTTTTCAAGATTTGCTTACACTGATACATTTTATATTGATAGCTCTGGTTAATTCATTTTAACAACTATGAGATATATAGAATTCACTGTAAAAGTATAAGATATTATTTTTTCCATTTTCAAATTGACATTCCAGTTATTTCCAAATCAGTTGTTCTTTTAATCAGTGACAATGATTATTCTTGTACATGTCCACTTGGGTACATATGTAAGAAATACACTCTGGAATGTGACTAGAGGTAGGATTGTAGAGCTTCTGGGAAGGGAATCTCTGACTTTATGAGATCACCAAATTGCTTTCCATTGTGTTTGTATAACTTAAATTGTACTATATGAAATTTTATATCTTCCCACATCCTCACCAAAACTTATTATTATCAGGATTTTTAGTTTTGTCAGTGTCAAAGATGAGAAATGGTAACTCATTTATTTTTAAATTTGCAGTTTACTGATGGCCAATAAGCTCATTATGACATGAGTTCCAAACATTTTGCCAGTTTACCATTTGCCTTTTTATGCTTTGGTGATGGTGTCTTTCCAGTCTTTTTTTTCCTCATTAATTTTCGCTGTTCTATTTGTAACTTTGGTTTTCTCTTTTGTGTTTACCCTTTTGTTCATTTTCTCCAGATTCTTACGGTGAATTCTTAACCCATTTTTTCTAGTCTTCCTTTACTTTTTAATTTCTTTAAATATGTATTTAAGGCTTTGCTTTTGTTGGTCCTCAAAACTTTCTCCTGGAGACAATGATTCATACAATGCTGTAATTTAAAAAGGAGTTTTAGGAATAACAGGCTAAAGTATGTAATAGCTTTAAAAAAAAACAAACAAAAACAAGGGGATTCTTTTGGGTTCTGTGCAGGCACACAATATGGGTGGTCACCTAGGCGGTCAAGATGGTGGAGGCAGATTTTACATACACAGTACCATTGTGCTCAAGCAATTGTGCTCAAGCTGGCATACCCCGTTTAGTGAACGAGTACTTTTTCCAATTAAGAAGTTTCAGTTCTATTCCCTTTAAGTTGTCTTATAAATAAAGAAGTTAGAATTCTGCTTAATAAGGACATCAGTGAGCCCTATTCAGTGGAACAACTTCTAGAAAGTGTGTGATAAGGGAGCTATCCTTTATCTTCTAATATACTAACATATAATCTTCTAATTATACTTCTCAGGATATATTATTTTCCTTGGACAGCAATAAAATATCTTAACTAGAAATTTCCTTTTGTGTGTGTGGAAGGTCAGAATTATTTAAAATATATAAGGATGTACATGTAACACCTCCCTCTTGGAAGGTGGTTACTTAGTGGCAGGGAGTTCCAAGCTAGCTCTGTGGGGAAGAAACCAGGCCCTTCCACTACCAAGCTTAGTTTTTGTTCTAACTACAAATTATGTTGAAACCTGATAGGTACCCATAAAGCCATTTACCTTACATATTTACAATGTATTGACTTATCTAGCAAGTTTCAGGCATTGTTTTGTTTTTGTTTTTTAAAATTATTTTAAGGGGCCCCTGGGTGGTTTGGTTGGTTATGCGTCTAACTCTTGGTTTCAGCTCAGGTCATGATCGCACGGTTCATGGGATCAAGACCCATGTTGGGCTCTGAGCTGACAGTGTGGAACCTGCTTGGGATTTTCTCTCTCCCTCTCTCTCTGCCCTTCCCCTGCTCATTCTCTCTCTCAATCTGAAAATAAACATTAAGAAAAAAGGTTAAAATGGTATCCTTTATTTAAAAAAAAAAAGATATTTTAAGATCTCAAACGTTTACCCAATAGACCACAAGAAATCTTCCCTATCTTATAGAACACAGTCTTGGCAGATTCATCCACTTTGTTATTCCATTTAGATTGGTTTCCATTACTACAGTTTCATGGGTTTCAAATCATTTGAACCTTTGGCGTCTTTGTCTGTCATCATGTCCCAGAAAATATGAAAAAAAATGCCTTTACTATGAGTAGAAAACCACTAACTTTTTTTTTAAATCTACAAACCCGGATAACCCGGAAAAATCCATTCATTCTGTGGACTCCATATACAATTTCTAAAGAAGGGATTATGAATCTAGAACCAATGTCCTTACTGGAAGAAGGAAATACTTTGTTGTTTACTGTCTTTCATTTCTTTTTCTTAAGAACCTTTCATTAAATGTACATTCATGTAATAAAATGTACATAAGTGTACATCTCATAAATGATAGTTGGAACTATGACTTCTAGGATCAACCATGGGAACAACTGGCCAATTATTATTAACAAATTGTTTTAATGGTCATCTTTTACTGCAAAAGTCATAAGGATTTTTTTTCCCTGAAAGGCATAAATTGCAAATTTTATACATGTATGCTATTAACCAAGATTGAGTCGAGTGTTGTGCTCATAATTGTTTAAAAACTGACTTTATGGAAGAAAAAAAAAGCCCCACTTTCAGCATTTGCTGATTCCATAGTGTAAGCACTCCCTCTAAGGCTGATTTCAAACTACCTGGGTGATGTCATTAAGCAAGGAGTTGGGAAGAGAGTCGCAGAAGTGCACTGTTATATATATTTCCACCATACAGATTTCTTAGATGCAAATAACCTTAAGAACATAGGTAATAGTAAATGAACTAGGAAGTGATGAGTTTTGGGTGTATATTACCTTTGTTTTTAATATAATTTAATTATTTGTAGGTTTATATAACTACATGTTAATTAATGGCTGTCTTTAATAATCAATTCTTAAAGTTCCTGACAACTTAGTGATTGGCTCTCATGAGCCAGTATGAGTGTCTATAGGGCAGCATTTGTTGCATCTTTCTGTATCTCTTTGGTTTTTTACCTGACTCTATAAAGAGTTTCTTTTTTTAAACAAATTTTTAAATGTGTATTTAGTTTTGAGACAGAGAGAGAGACAGAGCGTGAGCAGGGTAGGGGCAAAACGAGAGAGAGACACAGAGTGTGAAACAGGCTCCAGGCTCTGAGCTGTCAGACCAGAGCCCAACACGGGGCTGGAACCCACGAACCACGAGATCATGAGCTGAAGTTGGACGCTCAACCAATTTGCCACCCAGGCGCCCCTATAAAGAGTTTCTAAATGAAACATGAGAGTTAGAGTTTTCAGGAAAATGATTTCTTTACCTAGTAAATAGATTTCCTATTTCTTTTGGGAAAAAATATATAATATTTTGCTTTCATTCTATTAATTTTCCGTATTTTCTGGTCAACTTGTGATATAGTTTCATTACAAGTTAATTAGTTATAATTTTACTAATACTTAAAAAGTTTTTCTGTGGCCGAATTTATATTCATATTAAATCTTTGCTTGAAGCAGGCAGATTTTATCACAATTAAAAAGAAAAATTAAAATTGTGATCCTCATTGGCCAAATTTACTTTTTGTAAAGTTACTTAAATGGTTTAATTATTCCATTTTGGACTTTGAATGGAAAAATGACAAAGAGTAAACAATAAGGGCTTAGAAATCACACTGTCTTGGATTCAAATCCTGGCTCTACTATTCACCAGCTGTGTGTACTCGAACAGCGTAGTTCATTCTCTATGTTCCTTTTCATTCACATGGGAATAATAACACCTGCTTTGAGATTGTGTAGATAAAATGGATAAATACATGCCTTTGAAACAAGTGAACTCTGAACCAATGCTGAGAGCTTATTGGCCTTTCCCTCTCTCTCTGAAATTCTGCACTTAACTTTGCATTTATTTACTTGCAAAATGAAAAAGGTATTATAAGCACATGGTTAAACAAGAGTATAAAACAAAAATAGGTCTCCCTCCTTTCCCAACCCCCCAGTCCTCCTCTCCAAAGGTACATCTTTCTACTAAATTCTTCCAATTTCTGATTCTCTTTACAGAAATAATCAATGCACACTCATACACATCTATGTATATGTAACTATTGAACATCTTGTTTTTTCACATAATATCTCTTAGCAATTGTCCCATTAAAGTGTACACAGAGCTTCATCATTGTTTGGCCTGGCTGCTTAGGACTCTACTCCAGGGATGTGCCAACATTTATTTGACCAGTACCTTGGTGATGAAAATTCAGATTTACAGTGTTTTTTTTTTTTTTAAGTTTATCTATTTATTTTGAGAGAGAGAGAGAGAGGGAGGAGGAGAGAGAGAGCAAGTGTGCAGATGTGTGTGAATGGGGGAGGGGCAGAGAGAGAGGGAGAGACAGAATCCTAGGTAGGCTCCACTGTCAGCAATAGCCCACAACATAGGGCTTAAACTCATGAACCATGAGATCACGACCTGAGCTGAGATCAATAGTGGGATGCTTTACTGACTGAGTCACACAGGCACTCCATTTTCCAGTGTGTGTGTGTGTGTGTGTTTGTGTGTGTGTGTTTAATGTTTTATTTATTTCTAGGAGAGAGAGAGAGAGAGACAGAGAGACAGCGTGAGCAGGGGAGGGTCAGAGAGAGAGGGAGTCACAGACTGAAACAGGCTCCAGGCTCTGAGCTGGCAGTCAGCACAGAGCCCAACGCGGGGCTCGAACCCACGAACCGGAGATCATGACCTAAGCGAAAGTCGGACGCTTAACCGACTAAGCCACCCAGGCGCCCGTGTGTGTGTGTTTTTAAAGATTACTATAGTGAATATCTTTGTACATACATCATAGTACATAAGTACAGTAATAGTAATGTAACACTTTCATAGAAGGGAAGTTATTGAGCCAATAATTTCTTCATTTATACTACCCACAGTTACTGTGAGATATAATAGGGCAATTCAGTTAAAGTGCTTAATATAGGGACCGGCATATAGTTAAGTACATAGTAAATATCACATGTTATTAGTAGGACTTTTAGGTGTCTCCATTTCTTCAGGCAAAGCAAGATCCAGGAGCTCGAGGGCAGCTCTCAAACCGAGAGAGACAGGTGCTGGCTTTTGGGAGCCTGAGCACTGTAGGGGTAGGCATACGTGAGAATAGCAAAGGGATCAGAAGGGATATGGTCAGAGGACTGACGACACCTGGTCCCAAAGCACTCATTACATTATTTCATTTCTCTTACAGAACAACATGGATGTCATTGGAAATGGTATTATTGGACCCAATAATTAGGTTTTGGGCTTAAGTGGTAGATCATTTAGTCAAATAATCATTTTTGTTCTGCAAGATATAAAACAACCAGCATGACTTCATTTTTCACTTTTTGGTTGAGCACTGGGAAGTTTTAGACATTTTTGTGTAAGTATTTAAGGCAAAAGAAGTTTAGTCCTACCACTTATGCTTATTCAGTAATATTTACTACTAAAATCAGGACATTAAACTACCTCCTAGGATGAGGCAGCCAACAGACTGGAAATTGGCTTATGATCTCCAATATTAGGCATCTATGCCTTTGGCATTAGAGTTGATGTATCGACTCTGCTATGTGGTTCATGCCAAAGCAGAGGCCTCACAAATCCTGCTTTCTAATTGGATTTTTCCCCCTTTCTGTAACAAACAACTCTCTATCTCTGTATTAGGAAAAATGCTTCCTCCCAGTTGAGTGCTTAAAGGTCCAGCATTCAAGAAAGGAGGCAGATTTATTCTGCCTTTTTATTTTCACATATTGGATTGCTTTCTTAGTATTTACTGAGTATTCACACCGTGAAAGGTTCCGACAACTAAGATACTTAACTTCTCTTCCCAGAACTGATCATGAAAGTAAAAGAAACCATTAGAACTGATTCGATATTTATTTATATTTAAAGGAAGGACAACTGTGTGTCCTTTTTTTTCCCCCAGGGGAAAAAAAAATATCCAGGTATTTAACCTCCTTATCCACCATAATCTCCATACTGAAATTCTGCAGTTACTCAGTGAGCCTAGCTTGGAGCTATGCATCTTTCCGGTTGCTCTGCCATGATCTACATAAAGTATGTCTATTGTTCTGCCTGCTTGCAGGGGGCTTATCTGACTCTCAGATCTTATTTATGGTCCTGGCTGTTGAGCTGCCTTCCGCTACTAAGCTGTTTATAAAACATGTGAATAGTTACTGTTCCTAATGACCTGAGTGCTTATCAGTAGACAACAAGAAAATCAGGAGAAAGACTATTATCAGAAGGCCTGAGGGGTTTGAGGAGGAGGAGAGGGGGCTTACTCAGATGAGAGGAGGTTCTGGATTGCAGTGATGTATTGCTTCCATTCTTGAGCCCTTCTCCAGCTTCTTCTAAATCCACCTTCTGTCTCCCATTGCCCTCATTCCTATAGCCATGACCCAGTATTAGGGACTGAATATTTGGGTCTCTCCCCAAATTCATACCTTGAAACCCTGTCCCACAGTGTGATGGTATCAGGAGGTAGGGCCTTTGGGAGGCGATCAGGATTAGAGGAGGTCATGAAGGTGGAGCCTTCACAATTGGGATTAGTGCTTTTCTGAGTCACTCAGTGTTGTGAGGTTACAAGGAAAAGTTGGCAGTTGGCAATCAGAAAAAGGGTCTTCACCAGAACTTGACCTTGACTATGCTGCAAAGCTGATCTCCTATTTCCAGTCTTCTGTGAGAAATATATTTCTGGTGTTTATAAGCCACCTAACTATGGCATTTGTTATAGTAGCTCCAACAGACTAAGACACCCAAAGACTTTCTATTATCAGAGCTGATATTATTTACATGAAAAATTATTTAGAGACCAAGGATCTTAACCCTTCAAAGAAACATTTGCCTTCTCAAAGAAGTGTTTGCTAATGCTTTTCCAGCTGGTGTATTATGCTAGCATATTTTAGGCTCAATATTCTGCTTCCTGTCTACCCCACAGAGCACTGCTGCTTATTTTTCCCTTAAAATCTATCTATTTAGAAGAGAAGAATAAGAAATATCTCCTAGGGCATCACCACACTTTGGCCCTTACTCTTTTGTCCCAGTAGTTTTGTAAGGATGAGGGAGAAGGGACTAGGGTTCTCATTAAATCTTCCTTCTTCATCTGCAAACATGTCTAGTTGACCTTCTAGCTATAGGTTTTGTCCTTGTATTCCTCAACAAATGTCTAGAGTGAGTGGCCTTTACTCCTTTCTCCACCCAGTCCTCTTGCTTATTCTTTAGCCTTGCTGTCTGGCCTCTGTTCCCACCGCTCAATTCTCCAGCATAGCCAATAGACCAATTGCACTGACTTGTTTAGTCAGCTCATTCCTTTCAGAAATTTGACTCTACAACCCACTACATTTTGACCTCCCTTCCCCCTTACACTAAAAGTGCTCTTTCCTGAGACACCAATCATTCCTTTCTATGATATCCAATAATGATGTATTAGTTGACCTCTTGGCAGTGTTTGGTTTAGTCTTCAGTACAGTAGACCCCTCCTCAAAGTTGATATTCTATCCCCTTGTATGCTAAAACACAGGTCTTTTCTAGTTTCTCTTTCTACTTCTTTGGCAAATGTTTCCCAGCATTCATTGTTGTCTCATCTTCTAACACCTACCCCTTAAATATTGATATTATTGAGGGACCTATTTTAGGTCCTTGTGTATTTTTCACTTAGTGAATGGTAATACCAACCACCTCATGGCCAAGAAAACAATGGATATTTTTCTTGACTCTTCTCTCCCACTCTTCCACCTCATCAAAGGATTCAACAAATCTTCTACCTCTACCTTTAGAGCCCATTTATATTTCTCAATCCACAGGCATACTACTTAGGACCAGGTCTCCTGAATCTCACTGCCCTAGTTTTCTCCTTTCTTCTCTATTCCTATATAACAGAGTCATTTTTATAAAATTAAAATCTAATAGTTCCTCAGCTTGAAACCCATTAGCTATGCCCTATGACTCTTGGAATAGTCCAAGCTCCCTAATGTGACCCTCAAACTCAAAATAATTTACCTTATTTTTCCAGCCTCCTCTCTTGCTGTTCTCCATCTTGTGTTTGTTTTCTGCTCTAGTGTACCTTGTTCTCATTCTAAGATGGATCTCCCTGTTGCATGGAAATGCTCATCCTGATTCCCTGCTCCCAGTCTCCTGCCACTTTGAGGGCGCATTCTGCTATGATCTTTCCCTGACTCCTAAAGTCTAGGTAAAGTGTTCTAGAACCTTTCTGGATGTCATGACATCTTTTGCTCCCTATCTTCCCCGTGGCAGTTCTCATTTTGCAAGGGACTTGTGTGTTTGCCTGTCTGTAGCAGACTCTGCAATATCAGAAGCCACTGACCTTGTTTATCTCCATAACCCTGATACCTGGCACATAGTATGGTCACCATAGCAATTTGCTAAATCAATGACTGCCAATTCTGTCTTAGACTTGGCCTATTTTTTATAATATAGCTGCCTGCTGAGAATTTCTAACTCAGTTTCCAGGTAATACCTTCACTTTAATATACCCCAAACTCTGGACTTTCTTTTCTTTCCATGGCAACACTATTATTTCAATCCCTTGGGCTCCAAACCATGGCATCATCTCTGACTCTTTTCTTTCCCTTGCCAGCCACATCAATGAGTTGTCAAGCCTGTAGATTCTACTTTTGCAAAGTCTCTCCAATCCCTCTTTTTTACTATTCCCACTTCCACAATCCTAATATGAAAGATCTGTTACATTTTGACTAGATGATTAAAATAGATAGTCTCATGGGTTTGTCTCCAATCTCCTTCCAACATATCCCATTATTAGATTAATTTTTGTAAAGTATAGATTCAATTATATCACTTCCTTGTTCAAAAATCTTCAAAGATTCCCTATTCTCGATTTAGTTAAAAACCAAATAACCTAACATTTAAGGCCTTCATCACTATGGCCCTAATCTGGCTATTCACCCTTATTTCTTACAATTTTCCTATAAGAATGTGGTGCTTCATTCAAATCATACTATTCCACCAGCAAGTCCTATATTTTTCTTTCTGGACTCTTTTAATCACTCTCTACCCCATTAGTGAATGTCCTCTTTTCCATCCTTTTTCTTCACATAGTGGAAGCCTTCTCATGGATCAGGATTCATCATAGAGGCTGCCGCCACGATAAAGCTTTTCCTAATTTAATGTGATGAAATATGATCTCCCCTACTTTTATTTTTTTATTTCTTATTTAAAATTTTTTTTAATGTTTTATTTATTTTTGAGAGGGAGAGAGACCACGTGAGCATAGGAGGGTCAGAGAGAGAGGGAGATACAGAATCCGAAGACAGGCTCCAGGTTCTGAGCTGTCAGCACAGAGCCTGACGCAGGGCTCGAACCCACGAACTGTGAGATCATGACCCGAGTTGAAACCGGATGCCCAACTGACTGAGCCACCCAGGTGCCCCTCCCCTACTTTTAAATCCCTCGAATTACTTGTTTCTCTCATGTGGTATGCATCGGTACAATATCAGTACTTGACCTTTATTATAATCATGTCTCTAAAACTCTTTTTCTCTTCCTATAAAGTCGTTGAAGGTAAGGACGGTGGCTTGCTTATTTTTGTTATCAACCCAACTCAGAACCAATTATAGCTCCCTTTGTACATGACAATATGTGTGTGTAGTTCATAAGGTCTTATGCACTTCCTAACTCCATGAAGAATGGAGCAATGCCCATTCTTCTGTTCTTTTCTTTGCATATATTTATCAGCAAACATACACTAATACACTAATCATGGCTACAGTTTTATATTCCTATGGCATCTAAGACATCTCTCACCTCTTCAGCTCATAACCCTTTTGTAAACTAAGACTGGAGATGCTGTTGGATCAGCTCCATGCTCTCCTGTATATTGAGGCAAACTCCCTTTATGGAACCGTACACCAACTAAAGGGGGCCTTTCCCAGGAATCCTCTCTGTCTCTATGTCCCCTGGGGCTTCATACAGATCCCAACTCCTGGGCAACTTCAGAGAGCCCAACCCTTTCCAGGTAAAGTTTATGTTCACATTTCCAGATTAACTCACATGCCCCTCTGGACTTGGGAGAGAAGGGAGGTTGTTCTTAGCCTGAACAAAAGGGACTTCATGCCTGACTCGTTCCCCAGGGAGAACGAACAAGGCCATGTTTGCCCATACTAGAGCACTTTTACAAGCTGAAAAGGACAGGCATATTCATCTATTTCCTGTCTAGAGTGATGGGGACCCCAGCTGGGGTGGTTACCAGGCTCACAAAGAAACAGGCAAAATTTTGGCAAGGCTTTGGGAGACCTAGCAACAAAATCCACTTCCCCTATCCCCTTTCACTTCCACTTGAAATGCAGGTTGCTTCAAAGCAGCATGAAATCCCTGGGAACTTCTTGTGCCCTTTCAATAAATCTCTTCTATGAAGGGAGATGACTCAGTCTCCTTTGCCCCCAAAAGCCAGAGCCAGTTCTGGCTACCAGCCGTCTTGGCTTCACAAAAGAACAACTTACCCCATGCCCCTCCCTGACTCCAATCGGTCTCCTTGTTGCTTCAAATGGCATCAAAGAGGGTGTGTGGACTCTGTTGAATTATCACTGCCCTTCTGGAAATACCTTGTTGATGCTCTGTGTGTGGAAATTTGCTCATTTACAAATGGGCACCTCTACTTGCCAAGTAGAAGAGGCCGATGCAAATGATAGAATTCTTCTTCTTTTCCATTGAATAAACTTTTTTTTTTTTTTTTTTTTTTTTTTATTGGGCAGATCAGCTCTGGCCAGTTATGAACTGGTTCTGCTGACTCTCAGTAATTTGTTAATTAAATTGGGAATTGCTTGCTTTCTGTGGTTCAGTAAGAAAGGATTTATAAATTGAGTGTGTGTGTGTGTGTGTGTGTGTGTATTTCTCCTTTTATAAAATGTGTCTGTTTACTCTTTATATTGGTCTGTAAACCAGTCTTTAGTTGGAATAGAGAAAGAGTGCTGATGTAAAGTTGAGACCCAGAGACACATTCCATTGCCTGATGGATGGGAGAAGTGACCCAGCCATGTTGCCTAATTTTTCTCAAAAGAAGGAGGGATTGCAATCTGCTCAGAAGAAATAAATCACAGGGTCAGAGGCCAGAGGTCATTAGTCTATAAAGCTTTATGACCTGTATCTGACAGTTATTCCTCTAGGATGGAAAAACAGGAGATAGAAAACTGTGCTTACTTAATCTGTTTCTTATGTTTTATGTCTCTCTGAGTTTAATATTCTTGTTACACTCAATCCCCAAACATTGCTTGCTCAGCATTTCTATTATTTACCCTTCCCTATCTTACTCCTTTCTACTCTTTGCTCCAGCATCCTATTTACCTCTTCTCAGTCGTGTTATTACTGTTTTATTTGTTTCAGTCAGCTCTTCATCCTTCTCTAGGAACTTAGTGTTAGCGTCACTTGGCTTATTCACAAATTCTTGCCTTCTTGAAGAAATGCTAAATTAAATCATAGAGATAAACTCTTTTGTGTTCTTATATTTTTTTTTTATTAACTTCATGTTCTTAATTCCATATTTATCTTTGTATTTCTACATTTTACACTGGCTAGATGACAAGATATAGATGGACGGGGAACAATAGCTAAACTCATTTCACATTTATTTTCAATTCTTGCTTTCTATTTTATTCAGGACTGTAAGAGATTTAAATAAAAACTAGGGTAAAATATAGATCTCTCAGCAAATTTAAGAATAAAATGAATCTCAGCACATATGTCTCTATAATTTGGAAGAACATATTTTTGAATATTAGTGGAAAGATGTCCATTTCAATTGTTTAAGCAACAAAAAGGAATAAAAATGAAATAAAGAGTAAAGCAGAAGAATTGAACAAACCTCACACATACTTAAACATAAATTAGTCTGGAAGAGAAGTAAAGGAGAGATTGGAGGCAGAGATAATGTTACAGAATGAATTTGGGATGAATCATGTGACCCTCCACATCTATTACAACCCTCATAAGCTGTTAGTTTACCACTATGACACTTCAGCTAGACTGAAAGCTCGTTTGAGGCAGGCCTGTACCTTGTATGTTCTGTGTTTAGTCTCCAGCACAATTCCTGACACATGAATTCTCATTAAGTGTGTTCCTAATGAGTCAGTGTCTGAATGAAATTATCAAGGACTTAGGATAATGAGGCTTATATTGCAGCGTTTTCCATCACCACTGATCTGGTCTCCTCTATGGAGCTTTAGCCCATGTTGTATTTCCTGCGTGTCACAGATGGAGTCCAGAGTTCTCTCTTGTCCAGCAGGAAAGTGGGTGCAGAACTGAATACGAGAGAGGCTAATGTCTGGGAAGAGACAAGAGCCCTGAACAGGGGTTTTGTCTCCGTATTTATTGACCTCACAAGATATTACCCACATGGTGAATGTGAAGAAAACAAGAGCTTACACACATAAATGTGGAGAAAACAATCAGACAGTAATCATTAACTTATGTAAGAAGCAAAGGGCCTGGTTGGAGGGATGGGGGGCAGCAAGTGGAGGCTGTGATTAAGGTATATGGGTGTCAGATAGAAAGTAATTTCTTGCAGGTGATATAACAAGTTTCTTGTAATCCCATTACAACATCTGATTAGTTAGCTAACCTCAGGTGCTTTTGCCTTGTGGTGGTGGCTTTCCACCCTAAGCTTTCTTCCTAACTCATTTATGTAAGTAGAACCTATTTACTCATATTTGTGGTCCTCCCTGTGTGCTGTGCTCGTTTACTTCACATTTCACTTGCTGTTCTTTCTGGCTGGAGCAGACCTGTCTCTCCGTCTACCCTCACCTACATGTCCTGTTGAGTGTTCAGTTTAGGTGGCCTTCCTTAGGGAACTGGGTGAGGTGTTACAACACGTATCATGCATTCAACTCTACTGGACTTGTGTATTTGACTTGTCTATACCTCTCTCTAGACTAAAAGCTTCTTGCGGGTAAAAAGGATATCTTACATATTTCTATATTTCCAGTGTCTAGCCCAGACCATGAGGCTGAGTAGAAGCTCAATAATGTGTTTGTTGAATTAAAAATGAATGAATGAACAACAACAACAATGGAAAGGAGAGATAAGCAATAATGGTGAGAAGGAATGTACTATTGGAAAGAGCTCATCTCATTTCCTTTGAGAATACAAGGCATAATCTTATCAGAAAATTGTGCTGATTTTGTTCTAGGGCCATCTTACTGGACCATCTGATTGGAAATGTCTGCTGTTCTGGAAAAATGAAAGTAAGGAATAAGGGTGGTTAGGCTACGGTGTTCAGTTGGACTGCAAATGAATAGAAGGCATGTGACAGGCAGTGTACATAGGCATTTGCCCGGGCCATGAATGGGAAGCAATTTGGTGGTCGTCCCACTCTTATCGGATGGAACTCATTTCCCACTAACTTCTAACACATTCCTTCTCCTTTGGTTAGTTCTGTATTACTATTGACTCCATGAAAAATCTTACTCATTTTACCTTCACTGCCTTTTCTCACAACGTTTTCCTCTCTCTTTTTCCTTTTCTTTCCCCCTTCTTTATTCCTAAAAAATCTGATCATTCAAGAATCAAATCAAGTTTCTCTGCCTCCAGGCTATTTTAAGACTTCCAAACTAATCTAAGCCTGTCATCTGTAGAACACCTGCAGTTTTCCTACCTGCATCGCAACAAGCAATATGGGATATCATTATGAGTAACACTGCATTGCCACTGCTTTATCCGCTCATTTTGCCTCCCAACCAGAATACAGACTTCAATGCAGGAATTAGTGTTTAGGCTTTTTATAATTCTTCAAAGCACTTGGCCTGATAACATGTTATTTATTCAATGAATACTTTCTGATTGAGGAAAATGAGTTTGTAGATAACTTTTAAATATATATGTTTACAAAATAACATGGTCCTCAGACAACTTTCTGATTGTCCTCCCCAAATTTGTGCCTTGTCATAAAGTTTGGGGCATCCTGGCTCTGTAATTTTATGTGTATATAGGCATATAGACATAAATCTAGAGATGGAGAAATTGCTATTTCACTGTTTTATTGGAACCATCACATTCAAGACGTTCCTGTACTGGCAAGCTTCTTTTTCTCTTATTCAATCCAAAGAGGGTGTGAGAAATAGTTGTTTTCTGCCCTTTGAATAATAGACTGTCACAAATACTACTTCTGGTTTTGTCCTTTCTCGGCTAAACAACCTTAGCCCCTTTAGACATTTAAATGCCACCAACAGATGCTCAATAATATTACTTGGTGACTGGGTATAATTTATAGTGCTTATTTATGGAAGTAGATGAAAATAGAAGCATTATATATATTTAAAGCTTTTCTTTCACATATGGCATGCTTTACAGGGAGTGAGGATTTGGATGAATGGATAGATGAATGCAGCTAATATTCTCATTTCAGTCTCATCTAAAAAGAGGGGAAACATACAAAATATCAGAATGGAAGCTAAAATGCACAAGATGATATTTTACTATTAACTTAGACCTTTCTTATGCCAGATGGTGTCAGAGGAAAGCTTTTGTTTTCTCCTTGATGGGCAGCTCCTTTGAATATCGCTAGCAAGACACATTTCCTCTTTTCTCTGTATTCACAAACACTGTGGCCTTCATCCAGGCCCCTCTTAGAGTAGTACCTGGTTTGGCATTTCTAGGCATTGTATGCCCTTCTGACTGATTTATGGGAGGGGCAATTATGCTTCTTGATCCAGTAAAATCTTCAAAGGTTTGGATAATCATGCATGCCACCATAACACCTTATAGTAGTACTTACTGACTAACATGCCATTTATCCACATTCCTCTTTCTCTGAAATCGTACTGCACCCACCAGGTTATCAGGAACTTTTTCTGATTTATCTTTCTGTTCTTAGCTGGCATACAGCAGATGGTTAAGAAATATTTCTTGAGTACACGAACAAATGAAGACCAGCAAATTCAAATCTACTTAGATATTTAAAGGAAGTATTTATACTTCCCGGAATCGTATGGGACAGAGAGAACACTTATAAAGAGATGCCTATGCTGTGTCTGGAGTACAGCATATGTTACCTTGTTTAATCCTTTCAAGAAACTCTCGAGCTATTCTCTTATTTGCTAGCATTTGCCAGTTATTTTTATCTTTTAAAACATCATATCATGTAATATTTTTAATGATCCTATGAGGCAGATATTACTATTACCATTTTTAAAATAAGGAAGTTGAGGCTTAAAGAATGTATGAAGGATTTCAATCCAGGATCTAATTCCCAAACCCAAATATTTCCTACATTGCCATAATGACTACGATACAAAGTGATTATGACATACAGGTTACTTGGGTGACTCTGTTGCTTTCTTTGTTTTTCTTCTAACATTAGTATCTAACACTTTCTCCCTGTGTAGCTTGCATTAACTCCCTTCTAGACAGAAGACCTTATGACTCGCTAGCAAATATAGAGAAAACTACAGGCCATTTTGTAGGCTGGCAGCAAGTTTATAAATATATTCCTTTTACTAACAATCCTCGGTCCATCAGTTGTGATCAGATTGTTACACAAAGTTGCATTTTAGAAAGCTTAGCTACCTTTGCCTAAGGACCTGGTATAGCAGCCTTTTCCAGAAGGGACCTGTGGATCTCGCAATTGCTCAAAATTTCATGAGTGACCCTGTTACATATAGAAGGTGCTCCCAGAAGTAAGTATGAGGACTTCATCAGTAGAATGATTTTAATCATAGCTTTACGAAATTCTAATTGGACCTACTAGTCTTAATTGAAGGAGTCACAGTGGACTAATTCCAATGTACTGTTACATCTAAAATATCAGCACAATGTTGCATGAAAACAAAAGTGTGTGTGTGTGTGTGTGTGTGTGTGTGTGTGTGTGTGTGTGGTGTTTGATGTGTATAGTGTGGTAGTGGCAGGAATGTGGGATCAGAGTGGTGGACTGGAAACATTATTTTAATCTTGTTTCATCATAAGAAACAGTTCTTGGTACTGCTCTTTAAGAAAGACATATGAGCAGATAAAGGGAAGGGTAACTAAATGAAAGTAAGAGAAACAGATTGTCATACTAATAAAACTAGATCCTGAGATGGAAGGAAACTTAGGGGTTTAGCTAATACAAGTTTCTAACCCACATGGAATACCATTTCCATCATCATCAGGAAGTTTTAACTATACTCAAAGGCTAGATCAGAAGAGTATCATTCCTCATTTTGCAAAGATGAAGACCAAGAGGAAACGTATAAAAACTATTAACAAGGAAATGGTATGGATATAATAAACACAGATGTAGTCACCTAATAGCAGAATATTAGACTTGAAGGGGCCTCTTAAACCCAAGAGATAGGTGTGTGCTTGTGGCATTTTGATTGGCAGGGATGGAATGTGAATCAAACTTCTTGTCATGAGACCTGGATTATTTGTTATTTATTTATTGAAAATGTTTTTAGTTTTATTTATTTATTTTGAGAGAGAGATAGAGAGAATGAATGAGAGAGGGAGACAGAGAATCCCAAACAAGCTCCACACTGTCAGTGTGGTGCCTGATGTGGGGCTCAAACTCACAAACCATGAAATCATGACTTGAGCCAAAATCAAGAGTTGGATGCTTAACTGATTGAGCTACCGGGTACCCCCATGAGACTTGGATTTAAACCGAGGCTCCATTATTATCTAGCTATGTAGCGCTGAGCTGTACATGTGACTTCCCATTTATAAAATGAAGCAGTAGAACTCAATGAGTCCTACATTCTTTTCCAGCAACAAATTACATGATCTTAAAGAAAATATTCACTTCTGACAGTGGATCAGAAGTTACCCTACGGTCATACCGACTAGAAATAAAAACAGTTTTTAGGAATGTGGATCTCAAGCTATTATATTCTCCCCTACTAAAAAATATGTCATTATTGTGTTTTCCCCAAAGGCCTGCTCAACATCTTCTCTAAACCCTTCTATTTCTCTTTATAAGATCACCTTGTTTATTCCAGGACCCTCCCACAGACTCACTGTTGGGTTAGCATTCCCTAAGATAATACCAAGGCTATTGTGTACGTTGTATAGGTTATGTGATGCACCAGAGCACCCAACCAAAGTAGCAAGCAGTGTGTCTCTGTGTGCATCCTCCTTTCTCAAATTCACTCTAAGGTGAGGTATGGGCTTTGGGTGTCCTGGGAGGTGGGATTCACCCATTGGTTCCATGATCTGAAAAGGCCTGAACTATACCAACACTATGAACATCCATACCCCAAAGCTGAACATGTATTAAAAAACTAATTACAAGGAACTTTCTCTGGAGGGCTAAAAAGGGGGCTAAAAAAGGAATGGTACATATTAGTTCCACTTAACGGGCAAAACATTCTAGGCAGATCGGATTACACCTTCGCATCCACCTATTTTGTGGCAATACAGTACATTATCACGAAGGCACGCATTTTTTAAACAAAAGTTACTGACAGAAATTTCCTCAGGGCTCACTTGCACTGAATCCCTGCAGGATGATCTCAAAGGACTAAAACAGATTACGTACATTGTATCAGGCCTGCGCATGCACACTACAGTCAGAAGCAGATTCGCAGGAAAATCTCATTGAAGCACTTGTTGATAATACTTCTCCCTCATGAAGAATTTGATAGACGTTTCTGTAGATACTCAGCGACCCATTTGTGGTTTGAGGTGCAAATATGGTGTGTAAGGTTTCCCTAGCATTTCACGGAAAATGCAAATTGTCCAAGCTCCCTTCCAAATCAAATCAGACTGAAAATGGCTCCCATGGCTCTCCCTTCAACCATAAGATGTTCCCATTAGTGTCAATTAATGCTGAGACCCTGGCATTCTGTATGCGTGATTCATTAGTGAGAAGCCTCATTTACAGCCGAGAAAGCAGCGCAACGGAGCAGCTGTAGCAATTTCTCACCTCCTGAACACAGACCCGTGCCCTGCAAGCTGCTGACCTATCACCAGAGAGAAGCTTCCCTCCCTCTGGCCTGAGAGTGTGTGCTCCCCGGACAGTGGACAGTGGCCACAATGATGGTGAAATCCTGCCCAGTATCGCAGCTTCCATGCTTCCTTGAGACCATATGTGAGAGAGACTGTGACTCTAACCCTCCCTCCTCAAATGAAATTCCTAATTCAATTAAAGATGGTACAGAGAAGCCGAGACCTCTATTACTCTGCAGCACATTGATTTTCTACAAGGTACCCACTTCATCCACACCCTCTAAATCTGTAGACTATCCTGCAAGTCTTATTATTAACATGACTCCAGAAATCAAAATGGCTCAACTAATTTACAACTCTGCTCAGCGTCAGAGATGCTGGTTCTTACAATCTCTATCTACGTAGATTGAATTTTGTCTGAATATTTTATTGGTATGACTCCAGATGCCATAGTAATTTATTAAGTGGTAACAGGTAAGTCATCATCTTTTTTTTCCTATCCAGCTGCTTCTTTTCTGTTCTCCAGTGTAAACAGAAGTACAAACAAGAAGAGGCGGGAGGCTGAGTGACAGGCAGTCTCCCAAACCTGCCAGTCACAAGAGTCGGGAGAGAGTCCCCCCAAGTCTAAGAAGCCAAGAAACAGTGATGCTCTTCAAAATGAGAAAGGGGTTCCCTCTGCCTTTGAGGGGAAAACACTCAAGACTCAGCCATCTCTTCTATCCAGGAACTTGGCAAGCATCTTTCTGCCTACTCCTATCCATCCTGATCCTAGAAGAAAGCAATGAGACACTCGGCCCTGCTTTGCTTAAAGCAGAATTAAATTCGAAACAAAAAATATTTGGGCTTAAATCTCATTTTCACTTATTTCAACTGGGAGTTGGGCTGAAATATAATTTTGTACTTCCTCCACACAAGAGTTAAGTAGTTTTGAAGGGGGAATGTTTATGCCATTTAGGAGAATCAATTGGTTTTCAAGCACCACCAAGTCTTTTAGAAATAGTGCATTTGATCAATATCCCAGAAGAGCTATTAACAAGCATGTGACCTCAGACAAACCCCTAAACCTCTCTATAGGCCTCAGTCTGCTCATCTGTAAAATGAGAGCATTAGATTAGATTTCCTCTATGGATCCTTATAGTTCTAGAAGACTATGCTTCTATGTTAATTGCAAATGATTCTTACCTGGGTGATAAAAACCAGTGGCCCAAAATACTCTTTGAATGAAGGCTGTTTTCAGCTTTTTTTCTTTTTTCCCCTCCTGGACGAAGATGGAAATAGCAATCATTACCTGGGGCCTTGGGGGCTACTTGCTTGTACTCAGGCTTCCCGAAAAGTTGAGAGGCATTAATTGGCTATCTTCTGGGTTTAAATCTGCTTCTAAATTGATTGGGGATTTTCCATTTTCCCTATGAGATCCAGCATTGGCTAGGTACTCAAAAGAAGTTATAGTTAAACAAGGAGATATAGTTCTGCTCCCTGGAGGGCTCTAACTAGAACAAGCCTCAGCCCTCCTCAAGCCTCTGCTAATTTTCTGGAGGAACGAGACCAAAAGTTACCCAGGCAAGTTGGACATTTCTGATATGTTTAAATAAACTAGGGCAGAATTTTATATATGTTACCAGTCCACATGATGCTAAGTAAACTGTATTAACTATACTAAGATGTACCATGAACCATCTATACCCAGGACAGCTGGGGTTAGCCGGGAGGCTATACACTTTTTATGTTGGCGACTTGTCATTTATTTTAAATGTATATTAATACCTGGAAGGATTCGGTGGCTAGAATGCTTTATATTTTTTATAAGGCTGTGTCCTCATATTAAGCAAAGGTTAATAACATCAGTTTGTTCTTTTCAGAGCAAAGCAAAAGACCATGAGCTTATGGACAGAAGTTTCACAGGGTTAACTGAGTCCTTAAAAACTTCTCTTGCAAAAGATGATGGGATTTTGGCTTCATTCCCTCAATAGCTGTATCTGTGGAATAAGTGCTATAATTTCATTTCTTGTGCAAACTATTCAGATAACCCTTCATACAGAATTATAGCTCCTATTAAAAATGTGTACTCTTTCCCAAAGCCTTTTCCTCTCTTGTTTTAATATGGAACAATTGAGAGTTATATCAGCGCATTGGGAAAGAATTATTATCCTTGTCAACATCCTTAGGGGGCCTGATTAATATAAGAACCATTTCCTCCTGACTAATGATAGTACAAGCTGCAGAAGCCTTCCCCAAACAATTGTGTATATCAAGTCCTTTGTATCTAGTGTGTTTTTGACAGACTGGTCAATAGTGCCTGCTGAAGAAAAGTATTTCTCTCAATTTCAATCACAAAGTAACCTCTGAGAAGTTCTCAAGTCTGATAAGTAGGCTAGACTCACCTGTGACACTCTGGCCTCAATAGAGATGTTGAATACCAAAGAGGAAGCTTAAACAAGGGAATCTGGAGTGTGAATGACAGCAAAAGGTCATGTATTATAGCACAGGAAGACAGCCAGGTGAATAGTAAAATTCCTAAATTCTTTTACATGATATAACATAGGAAATAATAAAAATTGTCATGTACTGAATATTTATCAAAGCCACAAAATCTTCTAAGTGTTTTTACTATATTAACTAATTTAATTCCTGAAATAAATCTTATAAGGTAGTTGATAGGACTACAATATGTAAAAAGTTTTCTCTCATAATTATTTTACTCAATATTGTTTTGCTTGCATTTTCCTACATTTTTTTTTAACTTGACTTTTAGACACGAATGGCATGCTATCATTTGGGTCATCTATGACTCTGTTCATTCATTCCAGTATTGCAGACTTGGCTTGGAAATTCTCCTTTTTAAAGAAAGAGCAGAAAAAATTCAGAAGATATAGCAGGGGGTAGGTAAGTGATGAGTATAAATTTTGTTGTGTAGTTTCTCAGTGGTTTCAATTGCATATGAACATGGAGACAGACCCCAAAGGCACGTGAGCTTACACAGGCAGTGAGGGGCTTGAACCTACAAACTTTGAGATCGTGACCTGAGCTGAAGTCAGACGCTTAACTAACTGAGCCACCCAGCCACCCCCTTGAGTATTTTCTAAATATAATATTTAGTGTACTGGGGATCTGAAATAATATTGACACTTAATTGAACTTAATTTGTTTTCTTCTGAAGGGCTCCAAAGTCCAAAATTACTGAAATGTGTCATCTTGCCACATTATTATGCTTGATAGTCTTTATGCATCCTGGAAAATGAGGCCTCTTTTTAAATAGTATCTTTTAAATACTTGACACAACCCTTTATGACAGTGACTTGATTAAAAGCTCATAAGAGATAGAAGTATATGCTATCATTTTTAAACACAGAAGAGATACCGTCAATCTCATGTTCACACACACACGCACACATGCACACACACACATAAACATTCCCTCAGACAACCATGGTTGGTTACCCACTGGGGAGCTTCATCACTTTCACCACTGAGAAATATTTTCTTATATAGCTGATCTTAATCTCCAATGCAGCAGTTTATCTATTTTTTCCCTTTAGGTCCTTAGTACAAAGAAGGAACAACTGGTCCCAATTCCTTTTATGTTAGGTTTTCACATACTGGGGACTTAGAGTGGTGAAATAGGTCATGCCTGTCGATTACAATAGCAGACTCAAATTTTATATAACCTTGATTCTTTTAGCTCCCTGTACCTGGGAAATAGAGAGGTGGGGGACAGCTGGTGTTTGGCAGGATTTCCTACCCTGCCCATAATCATCTCTTTCAACCAAAATTTGACCTCAAGAGATTTGTCCTAATTCTGTAGTAAAATGTTTAGGGAAAAATACACAGAACAACTGATCAAATCTCTTTGGCTGGTGATTAAAGGAAACTCGTGAAAAGGAGATGATCGAGTTCCTTGGACTCGTCCTGTGTTGTTTATGTTTTGTTAAATATGTGTTAAACACTTGCCAAACACATTTAGGTAAACATTAGTGACCCTTGTGATTGTGAGAGCTTAGCTAGACCAACCCTTTAGTTGGTAACAACTGTCACATCTAAACAAAATTGGTCAAACATTATTCTGGATGTTTCTATGAGGGTGCTTTTGAATGAGATTAATAATGAAATCTGTAGAATGAGTGAAGCAGATTGTCCTCCCTAATGTGCGTGGGCTTCATCCAACCAATCGAAGGCTTGAATAGAACAAAAAGACTGACCATCCCCTGAATAAGATAGAATTCTTCCTGCTAATTACCTGCACACCTTAGCCATTCCCTGCCTTCAGACTTTAACTGAGATACCAGCTCTCAAGCTCAAGATCTCAAGATCAAGTCTTGAGCCTACTGCTCTTCAGAAAGGAACTACACCATCAATTCTCCTGGTGCTCGGGCCTTTGACTTGGACTGGAACTAAGCCATAAGCTCTCCGGAGTTTCCACCTGACAATTTACTCTCCACATCTTGGGATTTACTGGTCTCTAGAATAGCATGTGCCAGTTCCTTATAATTATCACCACCTTGATTCCTGGACCCATGAATCCTGACTATGGGAGAAATAGCACCATACACTGATTGCTGATGCAAAGCATATACAGCCTTCTGGAGAACCTTGCCTCAGCCCTGCAAGGTACTGCCACCTAGCTGGTATGTAAATAAGCCTCCAAAAGGCCATTCCACTGTTCTTTCAAGCCAGGCTACTTCAGGATGGTAGGGAACATGAAACACCAGTGTTGGAGCATGGATCCACTCAGGAAATGGGCTAGAGTAACACTTAAGTGAGGAATGTGTTGCCTCCAAACTCCAAAGGGACCCGCGAGGTAGTATTTTATTTTATTTTATTTTTTTCTTGTTGGGGGGACCAGATGCAACAACTGTGTGTGTGGGTTGTTTTTTTTTTTTTTTTTTTATGATTTTTTTTTCCTTTTAGAGGAAGAGAAAAGTGTATGAGCATGGGAGAGGGACAGAGGGAAAGACAATCACAAGCAGGCTCTGTGCTCGGTGCAGAGCCTGATGCAGGGCTTAATCCCAGGACCTTGGGGTGACCTGAGCAGAAATCAGGAGTCTGCAGATGCTCAAGCTACTGAGCCTACCAGGCACTTCCAGATGCAGCAACTTATCCTTCCTCTTACAAAGAATATCTCAACATGCTCCACAGCAAGAAATTCCACTGAGATACAAGGCCCCTAAATTTCTGTTGGGTTTCTGCAACCCCCTGACATGCAGATATCTTGCCAATAAGTCTAGAGTCATGGCTACTTCTTGCTCACTCGGTCAAATCAATATAATGGACCAGTGTGATATCTCGTGGAAGGGAAAAACAATCAAGTTTCTTGTGAACTAAATTATGACATAGAGCTGAAAAGCTGATATACCCCTGAAGTAGGACAGTACGTGTATATTGCTGGCCTTGCCAGCTGAAAGCAAACTGCTTCTGGGGGTCCTTACTAACTGGTATGAGGTTAAACAAGCATTTGCCAGATCATTAGCTACATGTCAGGTACTAGGGGATGTGTTAATCTGTTCAAGAAATAAAACCACATCTGGTACAGCAGCTGTAATTGGAGTCACCATCTGATTAAGCTTACAATAATCTATAGTTATTTTCGAAAATGCATCTGTCTTCTGCACAGGCCAACTAGGCGAGCTGAATGCGGGTGTGGTGGGATTACCACCCCTATTCTAATGGTGGCAGTAATCTCTGCAATCCTTTTAGGAACAGGCTATTGCTTTTGGTTTACTCTTTTCCTAGGTAGAGGCATTCTAGTAGTTTCCACTTGACCTTTCCTAAGATAGCCCTCTCTCCATGAGTTAGGGAACCAATGTGGGGATTTTGCCATCTGATGAGCACATATATTCTAATTAAGCATTCTGGAACTGGTAACATAACTGCAGAATGAATGAGTTCACAGACCCACTGGACCCACTGTGAAATGGACCGGAGCTAAAATCCCGTTGATCACCTGACCTCATAACTTCTTCTCTGACTGGTAGATCACAGTAATGTTTTTGGTTCTCCTGGAAATAATGTCAGATCAGAGCCAGTGTCCGGTCATCTCTAAAAGGTCTGATTATGTCTCTTTCTCCAATGTACAGTTACCCCAGTTAGAGGCTGTAAGTGCCTCTGGGGAAGACTGGGAGAAAAGTAACAGTATAAATCTTTGGCAATGAACCTGAATTCTTACTTAAGGGAGCCTGGCCGCCCCTTCATTCAAGGTTCAAACCTGGGAATTGATTGAGGAGCCATGACTCTGTATTTTTATAATTCACATTAGACTTTTATTCACTTGACCTAGAACTTTTCTTCTTCTTCTTTTTTTTTAAATATATTTTTAAAAGGAGAGAGAGAGAGAATGACAGCGTGAGCAGGGGAGGGTCAGAGAGAGAGGGAGATACAGACTCTGAAATAGGCTCCAGGCTCTGAGCTGGCAGTCAGCACAGAGCCCGACACAGGGCTTGAACCCATGAACCGCGAGATCATGACCTAAGCAAAAGTCGGATGCTTAACCGACTAAGCCACCTAGGCGCCCCGAACTTTTCTTCTTATACAGATCAAATAAGAACTTAGTAGGCTTCTTATCTATTTTACTTCTGGTAACACCATGATAGACTAGTCAACCCCATAAGTCTGCAGAGTCAAACTATTCTGATTGCTGCTTTGAACCTGCTGTCCATTAAGATAAGCACACTCACCTTGCCTGTAATGCTGCCACTTGGCTCCTGCCATCCCATGATCCAAGTCGTTCCACTGTATTTAAGTTTCACAATTCAGCAACTGCAGCTTGGCAGTGTAAGGTCTGGCCTACAAAGATCAATCACAAAGCTTTCCAAAGATGCTGGGACTCCCTCCCAAATTTATTTCTCACAGTCTTGTAAAACGTTTGTTTCCAAGACCCTCCCAGGGTGGATGAATATGTCTCAAAGGACAAATCCTCTCTAACATTCCATTCTCCATAAGCTTTTGAATCTCTGCATCTACATTAAACTAAGACAAGTCTGGCATTTTGAGCTTTTTTGCTGTAGGCACTTTTTAGTCCACGTATCAGCCAACCAACCAGCCAAACTGTTAGAGCACTTTCTAATTCCCTGAGATGCAGCATCAGATGCAGAATCTCTTCTCAGAGAGCCCATATCAGTAAGTTCTGACTGATCCAACTTTGTGTTCCTTCTACCATTATCCTATACCCTTAGTACCCAGTTCTACACATGTTCTCCAATTTCTGTTTAAGTTAGAAAACTCAGGTAGTTCTTGTGGAATGTAGTATACTTCCTCACATGTCACACTTTGTACCTCACCTTTTAGGGATGTGTTGAGACATTAGTGGAGTTAGGTCTAGAAGCAAAGAAGGGTGGTGGGGTGAATCCCAAGGAAAATTAGCATTATTTTGCATGGTAACTACCACAGGGGAGGCCATTAGTTTCCTCAGGCAATGCAGAGTTAATCTCCTCAGACAGGGTCAAAAGGCTACGTCCATTGGCAAAGAAAACTCATCAGAATGTAGGGCTCAATGTCACCAGCTTTATCACAGTCTTCTCATATATCCTCATGACAACCCTTAGGATCTGATTCCTTCCCAATCAATGCCCTCACTTTAACAGCAGACACCCTTGTATTATAATCTAGCCAGTTGTAGGATGAGATTCTGGTTTTGATTCTCAGCAATTTCAGTCATCAACTACAGGAAATAAGGATCTTCTTCAGGGAACACAGAACCTCTCAGGTCATTTCTGCAGCATTTGAGGTGGGAATTGGAATGCCGGGCCGCATCCTTTTCTTTCTCTGCACTGTCTAACTACATTAGGATTAGTAAAACAATCTCATTATATTTGTTAGTTTAATCAAATTGTTTAAAAGAATCGTATGCATAGAGATCCAGATCCTTGATTCTTATAGTGGATGATTGGGAGCATCCAGTGGTAGTATTTGTGTATCTGTATTGCCAGATCACACCATGCGCTATCAGTGCTCTCTTCACTGCTGGAAATAGAGTCTTCAAATTTAATCAGGCTAGAGAGCGAATTCCAGAAACCCCAGGACCAGTTTAGAAAATTCATCCTTAAAAGTATGTCCCTCTAGAACTACTCTCTCTGTACCAAGATCTCACTAATGAATTCTATAAAATACTTAGGAAAAAATTAAATTATGTTAGTTAATAAAAGAGGAGAAAATATTTCCAAACTAATCGGATGAGGCCATCACAATCCTGATAAGAAAACCTGATGAAGGCATTACCATTTATAGAGCAATAACTCTCATAAATGTAGTGCAAATATCCTTAACATCAGCAACATCAGCAAAGTAAATGCACTAATTTCTAAAAATGATAATGCGCCACGGCTAAGTGGTATTTATCCAAGTAATTCATGAGTGTTTTAACATTTAAAATTCAAACGGTAAAATCTACTGTGTGCCTCCAAATGAAGGAGGAAAAGCACTGTGATGTGTTGAACATCATTGTTTTAATATATGAAGCCAAAACACATGACTAATTGTAAGATCCATTCATGATATAGAAAAATAAAATCTCTTAGCAAGCTTGGAATAAAAGAGAACTTCCTCATCCTGATAAATGGTATCTGTAAACATCTACGCTTTAAATCATACCTACTATTCTTCCCAAGATTGGGATTTATATATGGTCTGCTCTTATCACTTCTAGTCAACATTTTATTGCAGGACTTGGCCATTGTAATAAGTGAAGAAAAATAAAAAGCATATGGATTGGAATAGAACTAGTTAAATCATCCTTATTCAGAGACAACATTTCTTTTGGGACGGGGGAAAAACCCTAAAGAATTAACAGCAATAAAAACTTCTCAAACCAATAAGTGAGGTTCACAATACCTAATGATACAAGATCAATGTACAAAAACATTTATATTTATACATACTAGGAGTCAACAATTGGGAAAGAAAAATTTAAAAATTCATTTTATAATTATATAAAAATACTCATAAAGTACACAGGAATAAATTTAAAAAATTATTTTTAGTGTTGATTTACTTTTGAGAGAGAGAGAGAGCGAGAGCAGGGGAGGGGCAGAGAGAGAGGGAGACACATAATCTGAGGTAGGCCCCAGGCTGTGAGCTGTCAGCACAGAGCCCAATGTGGGGCTCAAACTCACAAACCGTGAGATCATGACCTGAGCTGAAGTTGAATGCTAACTGACTGAGCTACCCAGGTGCCCTGGAAATAAATTTTTAAAGTCATGCAAAACTTTCATGTTTAAAACCACAGAGCATTAATGGGAGAAATGGAGAGACATATCTATAGCTTGAGGGACCCAATATGTTTAAGAGTCCATTTCCCCTAAATTAATCTATAGACTGCATATAATCTCAATAAGAATCACAACAGCTATTTTTTATAGAAACTGATAAGCCTGTACTAAAATTTATATGAATATACAAAGAGCCTAGAATTTTCAAAAACAATCTTGAAAAAGAAAAAAATGTTAGAAGGCTTGCACTACCAGACTTCAAAACTTGTTATAAGTTATACTGATCAAGACAGCATGTCATTGTCATAAAGATAGACAAATAGATCAACAGAATAGAATAGAGGATCCAGATAAACCCACATTAATAGAGAAACTTGACTTGCAAGAAAGATGCCAAGTAACTTGAATGAGGAAAGAACAGTCTTCTCAACAAAGAGTCCTAAGACAAATAAATATTCATATGGAAACAAAAAATAGTTCATACCATACACAAAAATTAGTGTGTACCACATGTAAGACCTAAACACAAAAATTAAATCAATAAGGCTTTTATTTTTTTATTTTTATTAAATTTTTTTTTAAGGTTTTTATTTATTTCTAGGAGAGAGAGAGAGAGACAGCGTGAGCAGGGGAGGGTCAGAGAGAGAGGGAGTCACAGACTGAAACAGGCTCCAGGCTCTGAGCTGGCAGACGCGGGGCCCGAACCCACGAACCGCGAGATCATGACCTAAGCGAAAGTCGGACGCTTAACCGACTAAACCACCCAGGCGCCCCAAATCAATAAGGCTTTTAGAAGACAGTATACAAGAGAGGCTCCTGGATGGCTCAGTTAGTTAAGCATCCGACTCTTGATTTCAGCTCAGGTCATGATCTCATGGTTCATGAGTTTGAGTGAAACCTGCTTGGGATTCTCTCCCCCTCTCTCTCTTTCCCTCCCCTGCTTGTTCTCTCCGTCTCTCAGAATAAATAAAAATAAACTTAAAAAAAGACAATATACAAGAATATTTTTATCATAATTAAAAATATTGAGAACATGGAGAGAGAAGCTATAGTATCAGAGAAAAGTTTTCAAAAAACTTTTTGAAACTTTTATATATATATGAATATATATTCATAAACCATATTTGACAAAGGACTTGTATCCAGAGTATATTCAGAATTCCCATGACTCAATAATAAAAGTTAACCCAATAAAAATATGGGCAAAAGAGGTGAATAGACACATCACAAATTAAGTAATGTAAATGGCCAATAAGTATATATAAAAGTATTCATCATGATTAATATCAGCAAAATGCAAATAAAAATGACATATTATTAAATATCCAGCAAAATGGCTAAAAAGTAAAAGACTAACAACATTGACACTGTAACAATATCTGGAACAACTAGAGCTCTTATGCATGGCTGATAGGAATGTAAAGTGATATAACCACTTTGAAAGAAATTTGGTAGTTTCTTTTAAATTGCTCATTCTTTGACCCAGCATTCTACTCTTAGGTATTTATCTAAGAAAAATGAAAACATATGTCCATAAAGACTTGGACCAAAATGTTCATAGCAGCTTGAATCGCAGTAGCTAAAACCTGGAAGTACTCCAAATGTACAACTGTGGAAAAGTGGATAAACACGCTACTGTATAGCCATAAAACAGAATACTACTTAATAATAGTAATGAAAGACTTGTTTATCCACTCAACAACATGGATGATTCTCGCAAATAATTTGCAAAGTGAAAGAAGCCAGACACAGATAGTACATGTGCAATGAGTCCATTTACACTAACCTTTAGAATAGGCAAAATTTATCTCAAGTGAGAAGAAAACCAGAATACTCTTTGCCTGGATTGGGGTGAAGGGCAGATGAATGGAATGGGACACTGAAAAACTTTCTGGGGAGACAAGATTGCCGCACATTGTGATAGAGGTGTGGAATGTGGGTTATTCAGTTGTAACTATTTTTTAGAATTGTACATCTATGATTTGTATAAAGTTGTCTACTGTTTCACGCTTCTCGGTTTCTGTTACCTGAAGTCAATGGTGGTCAGGAGCAGATGTCCTCCTTCTGACCTACTGTCAGAAGGTCAGTATTAGCCTAACGCCACATCACAGTATCTACACAATTCACCTCAATCCTCTCGTCATGTAATCATCTCAAATCATCGAAAGAAGAAAGGTGAATACAGTACAATAAGATATTTTTGGAGAGACAGAGAAAACACATTCACGTAACTCAGAATTTTGATATAATTGTTCTATTTTATTATTAGTTATTATTAATCAGTTACTGCACCTAGTTTATAAATTACACTTTATCATAGCGATGTATGCAGAGGAATAAAATAGCATCGTGTTCAGAACTATCCACAGTTTCAGGCATCCACTGCAGGCCTTGGATAGTATTCCCTAGGAATAAATGAGGGAACTCTTGTATTTTGGTAAGTGAAATTTACTTAAAAAATTAAAATACTACCACCACTAATAATACTAATCAACTCATAGAAAAAGGATGAAAATATAGAGAAAGTAAGAATGGAGGAATACGGATAACTGTAGAAGCTAGATAATAGGTTCATGGGGTTTCAGTATTCTATTTTATTTACTTCTTAATACATTTTAAATTTCCTATAATAAAAAGTTAATAATAATTTGATATCCAATACAAACAGTAATCCTTATTATTTGTATGTAAAAAATCTAATTGCTTATGTCTTATGTATAAAAATAAAAGATTTTTTAATTTAAACTTTAAAACTTAAAAAAACAATTGGAACAAATCAAAAATAAGAAGACAAATGGCACAATTCAAGAGAAGTGAAAATTTGAACAGGAACTTCCCTAAAATATACAGATGGCCAGTAAGCATGTGAAAATATGCTCAACATTATTAGTTGAAAAGGCAACTAATTAGGGAAAAGGCAAATTAAAATCACAATGATATGTCACTACACACCCATCAAAACAGCTTTAGCAAAAAACACCCGCAATACCAAGTGCTGACAAAGGTATGAACTGGTAGGAATGCTACATTAAACATATACTTTTCAAACTCCCTAGCAATTTCACTCCTAGATATTGACACAAGGGAAATAGAAACATATGTCCACAGAAGGACTTGTAAAAGGATGTTCGTAGCAGTTTTACTCATAATAATAATAAAAAAAAATGGGAACAACTCCAATATTTATCAACTGGAGAATGGGTAAACAAATTTTGGAATATCCATACATTGGAAAGCAATTCAGCCATAACAAGGAGGAGACTAATGATATTCACATCATGGTTGAACCTCAATAGCGTTGTATTAAGTAAAGGAAGCCAGAAACAAAATATCACACATTCTATAATTCCGTTCATTTGAAATTCTATGAGAGGAAAAAATAATCTAGTGGTGGAAAGTAGATCAGCGACTGCCAGGGTTCAGTGGGTGGGAGGAGGAAATTGGCTGCAAAGGAGTAAGTGAGAACTTGTTGGGATGAAGGCGATACTTCATCTGGTGACTGAGGAAGCAGTACTGCAGCTATATGCATTTGACAAAACTCATAAAATCAGACACTTTAAAAGGGCAGATTTTGCATGTTTAAAAAAAAGCATTGGGACTGTATTTTTACATACTCAGAATCCATCTTCCATGCAAAATTTAATTTTCTCCCTAGTACTGATTCTGACAATGGCAAGTGTGATCTCAGAAAAGACAGCAGCATAAAACCCATTAAACATGATGTAGAATGGAAACCAGTCTTATGCTTTGGCACAGGTACCAAAAGTAAACACGAAGACCTGCTTAAACTCAGTCCCGTGACTCAGCCATAGTAAAACCTCCTCCCACTGAAATTGCTAATGGACTGTGTGGCTTTAAACACACAGCTCCCAAATCAGTTCTAAGTAAAGGCCAACTTCCTACTTGCTGACGGTACCTTATGGTATCAAAGTGCTTCCGCAAGAAATTGTTTCATAGTGCAATTTCATAGTTTTCTGTCTTCCTTCTGAGTCAGAGAAGGAGAAATAGCTCAGTTGTTGATATTTGAATGGATGAAAATGAGACACAGAAATAACTTGTCTATATCGAGAGACAAATGAAGCTAAAAAGGCAATGATTTGACTAGTGGTGGGACCAACCTCCCCCCAATACTTTTCTTTCTTTTTCTTTCTTTCTTTCTTTCTTTCTTTCTTTTTTGAAACTTTTTCTAAGGATGAAAAATTCAAATAGTATCCCTGAGAATTCAGGAGATGAGAACTATTCTTGGTATTTTGTGAACTCCTACCTGCCTTTTTTTTTTTTTTTTTTTTTTTGGTTTCAGAGGTCGTTGAACACAAAGAGGAAAATGGGCTTTCTTGATTTTTAGTATATCTTCATCTACAGGAAGCTCATAATTCCAAGCTGCTGACAGTTTCCTAACAGTGTTTACAGCCAATTAGGATAGTTTGGCAGCAGCACACGGAAGATCTGACAGAGAGGAGCTGGGTTGTGCCTGCTGCTAAACTCAGTGCCCAAAGTCACCCCTCTTAGGCTGCTTCTCAGAGCTGTGTCCTAGCAACAGGTATTTTAGAGATAAGAATGTGTATATGTGTGTCTGTGTGTTGGGGGGAGGTGTTGAAGAGAGAACAAGGGACACGGGGAAGGCAGTGAGTTCCTGTTTTCTCTGTAGTACTCAGCCGGGTGCGTCCACCATAATTAGTAAGTCTGACAGCCCTATGTCAGAATTTGGTGGGAAATCTCTCTCACTTTCCCTTCTTGCACCCCAGTGTTCCCCCCACTGACTCCGCCTCCAGCTGAGGCAAGTGCTTTGTTGAAAATGGATTGGTAAGGGAAAGGATATATCAAGGCAAGAAGACCTCCTGGCCATTGCAGTGAACCAAGATCAACCAGTAGTGATTATGGAGATGTGAAAAGGTTGAAGATACAAGAACAATTTTTATCCTTGAAAAGCAGAGTGTGGCCTTATAAATGACATTTAAATACTTTGGGTTTACACTTTATCATCTGTACAAATGAGAGGATGAGAAAAGTTTTGTTTCTTCAGATTTAAGATTGTGTGGATCTATAAAAATACACAAGAGAGATAAACCTAAGGCTTGTCAACCACCAGATGTTGTAAGCCTAGATTTTCAAAAATAAGGAAAGAATTGGGGTGATGTCCAATAATATAGGAGTAGAAACAGATTTCAAATTTATGTCAAAAAACAATATTGGAAGTACTTTTTAAAAAATTACGACAGTATTCTTCAAGTTCAACTTTGTATTTTAGAAGTAGTTAGTTAAGCCTAGCACTAGACTTGTTCATCAAGATCATTAAAACTCACCATAATACAGAATACTCAACTGGAGCTACTTAGTACTGGGAGAGACCTTCCACTAACATTTAATATTAACGTAGGACAAGATGGAGACTGGAGATGAAAACAAAATACTTGGATACTCTAATGATAAACACTAATACAATAGCACCTCATTTCCAAACAAATGTATGATGTTTAGCCAATACTAGAGGAAGTGGAAATCCTTCTCACTGGTCTGGAACCAAAGAAGTATATGTTGAGAAAGCCCCACAGAGACCATTTCATTCAATCTCACTTGAATTTGTGACTTCCTGAAACACCTTAGCTGTCCTACTTGCTCCTGAATATTTCTGAGGAGGCTGGAAACAACTAATTCCCTCTTGGTCAACACTATCTACAGCAGGGTCTTCTTTTATATCCTCCCCGTTCACTGGCCTTGGTTCTTCTACTGTGGTCAAGCAGAACACATCAAATATCTCTTGCATGTGACAGCCTTGACTTACTATTGCAAATCTGAATGAATTCTCAATTTTGTATTTCTACACAACATAAAAATATAATATGGCAATCAAAACCTTTCTGAACTATAGGTTCAAAAATTTCTGAATAGAAATTTAATTTCCTTTTTATTCTCTAAATTATAGAAATTACAGTTTAGCTTAAATTCGAGGTCACGTTTTTAAGCTGAAGCTACCCTCTCTTAAGAGGATCAAACCACCTTCTTGCCTCTTTTCTTTAGTCTCACATCAATCACCAGTCTAATTGCTCTTGTTCTTTGCTTCTTAGTGTGTGCGAGGTGGGTGGTCAGTTTGTATGACATCCGGCATTAAATGCTTGCTGAGTTCCCTCTTTTAAGAAATAGCTTGAAATATTTCACTGTAATATGCTGCTAGTTAAGGTATACTGGTGAGTGGAGTGAGGATGGTGTGAGCCGAAGCGACTTTTGCTTCCAAACGTGTGTTGTAATATAGGGTTAAGAAAACAATTATAAAACAGCAAATTCTTTGGAGGAAGGCCAGGCCTAATTTTTAATGTGGCCTAGAAAGTTGCTATCTGTATAACCTTCATTAAATGAGTTAATTTCCCTTAGCCCTAGGGTCTTCATCTATAGAATGGGAATAATATTGACTTTGCAGGCCTGGTGTGGTAATTAAAATGAGGCACTTTAGCACACTTCATCTAGTAAGATGCCTGGCTGTTGCTTCTCCCATTTCAAAGCTAGTACAGAGTTAGAAGCGTTATCTCTTAGCTCTCGATAGCTTCACCCAGGCCCCTGCGTCCTCCCAAACAGTACTGCTGCCTGGGATACTCTTCAGCCCCACATTCGGGCCAGGGAGCATCATTCACTCTGAGCTCTTACGTCCTCCAGCTGGATGATTCTAAAATGAGAGCTCCCTAGCACTGGGGAGGCGTCAGACGTGAACTGAGCTGCCTTAGTCTCATCCCTCAGAATGATACTGGTGCCAGTGATTCACAAGCTGTTGAGGAATCAAACGTTCCCATGAGCCAGGTTGGAATGTCCCTGAGTGACTGATGCTGCTTTGTGCCTCACAGCCCTCTTCGTGGTCTTCTTCGGATGAAGCCTGATGCAACAATTGCCCAGTGAAGCAGAGGAAGGGAATGTGTACAGAATATTGATCGTGTGCCAAGAAGTGTGCCAAGAAGGGTGCCAAGTCTGAGCCCAAGAACATTCATGGATGGGGCATCTGGGTGGCTCAATCAGTTAAGCATTCAACTCTTGATTTCGGCTCAGGTCACAATCTCACGATTCATAGGATCAAGCCCCACATTGGCCTCTCCTGTCAGCACAGAGCCTCCTTGGGATTCTCTCTCTCTGGCCCTCTCCTGCTAGTGTTCTCTCTCTGTCTCAATACATAAATAAGCTTAAAACGCACTCATTGAGATATTCACACATTCATCCATGTATTCATCCATTTACTCATCAAAAGCTATTTCGAGCCACCTGCAGGCCAAGTTGTATGTGACAGTCTTAGAGAAAAATTTACAATGTAGTAAAAACCACAATAAAATGTGTAAAATATAGAGAAATTATACAGAGAAAGGAATCTTTACTCCCTCTGGTTGGGAGACCCTGGAAGAAATAGCATAGAAACTGAGGCTGGAAAGGGAATAGGTTGTCAGAGGGAAGAATAGTTCAGGCTTGGGAAACATGAAAACACAGGAGGCCCGGCCTGGCATAAGGCTTGTTATATAGTATAGAAATGTCCAGACACTGATATTACAAAAGCTTGACATACAGAAGGGGATTTTGAAAATAGCTGAGGCTAGAAAGAGGATGTCGTGGAAATGAGACCAAAGACATAGAATTTAATCCAAAACTACATTGCCAACTGAGGAAGGAACGAGGGAAATCTCACTGGCTGGGGACTGGGCTGCTTGTCACATTTCAGTTCCTTCGCAGGATGAAATCACAGGCTTTCTGATCAAAAGAAAGTTACAAAATAAATAAGTCATGGACAACATGATGACTATAGTTACCCTGCTATATGGGATAGATGAGAGATGTTAAGAAACATAAATCCTAAGAGTTCTCGTCATAAGGAGAAAAGAACGTTTGTTCTTTTTCTGCTTTTTCTTTTTATTATATTGATATGGGATGATGGATGTTTATAAATTCTATACCTGAAACTCATATTACACAGTAGGTTAACTAACTGGAATTTAAATTAAAAATATGAAGGTAAATACATAAATAAATGAAATGAAACAAAATAAAGAAAATAGGGCTCTTAGTCCTATAGCTGCAAGGAATCAAGTTGTACCAACGCTCCCAAAGAGCCTGGAGGAGGAAATTGAGCTTCAGATGAAACACAAGCCCAGGGGACACCTTAATTTCTATCATATCAGACCCTCAGCACAGAACCCAGCCAGGACATGCCAGACTCCTCCCCCTTGGAAACTGTGAGATCATAAATAAGGATTATTTAAAAAAATAACCTTATTGTGGCCATCACCTCATCAACTATGTAAGTCAACCCATTGTGCAAACTACTCCTTAAATGTGTACAGTGATGTATGTCAATTATATCTGAACAAAACTGTAAAAATACCACAGACTTTCTTTGTATGAGAGTACAACCTAAGACCCTTTCAAGAATTAGATTTTTTCATCCATGGGGTGGAGATTTTGTCATACACAGGCAATAGGGACGTAACTTGTAATGTGAGGACAGGAGGATTCTTGGGATAAACACGAGAAAGAAATCCTAGGTGGTCCTACCTTTTCAGTAGTTTATTTGTGAAGGACAGTGACAACTTAGACTTAAAAAGGCACAGGGCTTTCCTGGTAAATGTTCAGGTGTTCTCATTCTGCCCAAACCCTATACTCTTCTAATGTATGGCAAGTTATATAAGATGGAGTGCTGTTTAATATAAGAGGGTTGAGGGGCACCTGGGTGGCTTAGTCAGTTAAGCATTCGACTTCGGCTCAGGTCATGATCTCACGGTTCGACGGTTCGAGCCCCGTGTCGGGCTCTGTGTTGACAGCCAGCTCAGAGCCTGGAGCCTGCTTCAGATTCTGTGTCTCCCTCTCTCTCTGACCCTCCCCTGTTCATGCTGTCTCTCTCTCTCTCTCTCTCAGAAATAAATAATAAAAAAAAAGAGGGTTGATTTTTTTTTTTCCCAATCAGGAATGTGGACATGCGTGTTCTATACATTTTGCAGGACTAATGAAGAATTCTAAGCATGTAGAGTTATGATCAGATTTGCATTTCATAAATATTACCTTGATCACAATGCAGAAGATGAATTTGTAGGGGGTAAGGCTGGAGGTAGATGAATATTGCAATGTTCTTGGGGAGAGATAATGAGGGATTAAACTAAGAAGAGCCACTGGGAATAGAAAGGAGATGATGAGGTTATTTAAGAAAAACCTTCAGAAAATAGCAAACATAATGGAGAATATTTAGATGCATTCTGTTTAAGGTTGGAATAAGTCTTCTGTACCCGCTATTACTACTACTTTTCAATACAGCAGAGATTCAGGTGAATTCAGTGATTTTAGAAAAAGAGATAAAATGTGTATAAATTGGAAGGGAAGAGACAGTGTGTGATTATTTACAGATGCGGTAATGAGATGCATAAACACACACACACACAGGAAAATCCACAAAGTATTAAAACTAAAAATAGAGTCCATTTGTATGCTGGGTACAAGATCGCGTTAAAAATCAACATAAAAAAGATCAACAAATTGCATTAAAAATAATTGTGCCAAAGACCACATATTGACTCAGAGTTTCCCCTCACAGAGCTCTCTCCTTTTTTCCCCCTTCACATCTAAGAGTGGCAAGCCTCCCCTGTGAGGCCCCTGTACCTAGATACAGGGAACCATACTATTCCTTGTGGTTTCCCTACATTTTCGTCACACTTGAGCGAAATGTCCTTTATTAAACTCTCCTACTAGGACCCTGACAAATATCATTGCTTCTCAAGATGATTAGTATTAGCCACCACTCAGAAATTCCATCCTTCTTGTCTGTCATTGGTCCAATAGTTATTTGTTGGTATGCGATTTTATTTTGGCCAATTAAACGGGACAGAGAATCTCCCAATTAGCTTTCAGGGAAAAGTTTATGCACTCAATAAAAAGAACCCTAGGAAAAGGTGGTTCGCTTTTTCCTCTAGACATTGCCTTAACTGAACGTGGAAACTGCAATTTTTGACTCTTCTTAGTATCAGCATGTGGATGAAGTTACCCCAAAGAATCTGTTCTGCCTTGTAAGAATAAAATAAGAGAAAAAGCAAGCAAAGGGCCAGACTCTAGACAATGCTGACGGTTAGGTAGTGTGAGGGAGGAGTCTGAGAAGTGACAGAAAAATATCAAAGCACAGGAGATGAACCAGAAGAAAGAGTAATTATAGAAATTAAGAAAGAAAGAGTTTCAGGGTGCCCCAGTGGCTCAGTTGGTTAAGTGTCCCACTCTTGATCCCCACTCAGATCATGATCTCACAGTTTGTGAGTTTGAGCCCCACGTTGGGCTCTGTGCTGACAGTGCAGAGCCTGCTTGGGATTCTCTCCCTCACCCTCTTCCCCTCCTCCACTTGAGTGGGCATGTACTCTCTCTCTCTAAAAAAATTTTTTAAAAAGAAAGAGCTTCAAGAAAAAGGGAGTGGCCAGTATTATGCTGTTGAAGGGGCCAGTCGGGTAAGGTCTAAAAAGAGATTGTATAATCGAAAGCAAAAGAATATATGATTGGTACCATATAACTTTCATCAGTTTGAATAATTTGGCTATTTCTGAACAATTGATTGATTTTAATTGAGTCTACCTCTTGTATTTGAACATTGTACCCATGGCCTGAAGTGGTATAGGATCTGAGTTTCTATTCCTGTGTATAGTCTCTCTCTCCCAGTCTGTCTCCTAACTGCCCCTTCCCTGCCCTCTCCCCCGCCCCTTACTAACATAGTGTCATTTCCCTTTAGGGCTTTTACGCTGGAACTCAGTCAGCCTCATCACTTTCAAGGCTGCCTGCAGCCCTGGCTGCTGCCTGAGTTGTAGTTAAGTGATTCTCTAGTAAAATAAGCCCTGTGGCAAAAACCAGTAGTGCTGATCAGAGCCAGAGCATTTGGGTGCTCTTACTTCTTCTTCTTTTCGTTAATGTTTGTTTTTGAGAGAGAGACAGAGAGTGCAAGTGGAGGAGGGGTAGAGAGAGAGAGGGAGACACAGAGTCTAAATAAAGTAAGCTCCAGGCTCCAAGCTGCCAGGACAAAGCCCCACGTGGGGCTCAAACCTACCGACCCTGAGATCATGACCTGAGCTGAAGTCAGGTGCTTAACCTATTGAGCCACCCAGGTGCCCCTGGTGGTGCCCTCCTACTTCTGATGACGTTTCTAGCTAAGCTTCAATTCACTAATACCTGAAATTTAGATGTTGCAGCAGGCAAATGGTTTGGGGCTTGGAAAGAAGCAGATTAGAGCACGGAATTCCTTGAGGAGGATGCTCAGAGAAAAGCCTAGAAAGTATACTGTCAAAAGAGAAAACAGTAAGTACTTTTCCTTTCCTTCCTTCCTCCCTAACTCTTTCCCTCCCTCTCTTTTTAAAATTAATCTTTTTCAAATTACTAATGCTGTTATAATACTTACAGATATTTAGTAACTACTCTAAGCTTTCCTAATTTTTTTTTTCTTTTTTTTTTTTGGATTACTTGGGATTTGTTTCCTCTCCCACATCACACTGTTCACATGGGTGACAGGGCTGGTCAGGTTAGGTCTGAGAAGAGACTACATGATCTGAAGCAAAAGCAGCTGCAGTTGAGTGGTGGTGCTGAATCCCGATTGTTGAGGCCTGAGAAGCGAAAGAGGAGCTGCCTCATGAAGATGTTCCTTCCCCTCCTGCATTTCCTTCCAATTTAATACTAAGATGAGTCCCATTCTGCTTCTCCTCCACTTTGTCTGCTTTCTTTTGCAGCTTCAGTGATGAGTCTCTGGCACTAAGGTTAATTTCCCCTGTATTTTAATCATTTCTGCTTTTTCATTTTGACCTTTCCCTCATTTCTAATTGACACCCCCAGACTTCCATGAGAAAATTAAGTCACCTCCATCCATTTCAGAGGAGCTCAGTCACAAATTTCTCCATCTCATTTTCTTCCCTAACAGAGAGTAGTCAAAGGGGGCAAGAAATGGGTGACCTGTTTGTCCATAGTTGTTAAAAATTTAGCATATGCCAACAGCACATTTACCTCATTTCCTATGGGTATGCGGCGTTTCAGGGAAGTGATTTTTAAAGATAACAGAAGTTATTGCTTCTCAAGCTCCAATATTTAAAAGAAATAACTTTTTCTTTTTAAGTGGAATATTTATGAAGACTGATTATTGTGTCATCAGTTACTAAATAGCAGCCTCAATGCATAGCGCAGTTGGAAAAGAAAGGCAGTGGTGATGGGCACTCTGGCTACTGGAGTTATTTTATTTATTTATTTATTTATTTATTTATTTATTTATTTATTTAATTTATTTATTTATAGCTCTGGCAGCCTCTTCTGGGGAAACTGTGCAGCTTTGGGCAGTTATTTAAGTTCTCTGAGACTATTTGGTTTCATCTAAAAAATGAGAGCCTGAGAGCTTTAACCCCATGCATTTTTGTGTGTGCGCTCGCGCATGCGCGCTGGGGTGGGGGGGTGGGGGTGGGAGGGTACGCCGGGGGGAGGGGCTAGACAAAGACCGTGTGAATGGCAGGGTGGCAGACAGAGAGAGAGAGAAAGAATCCTACATAGGCTCTGTGTGACAGCTCAAACTCAGGAACCGTGAGATCATGATCTGAGCTGAAACCAAAAATCGGATACTTAAACTGACTGAGTCACTGAGCTACCCTGGTGCCTCTAAACTGTGCATTTCTGAGAGCTCTTCTAGCTCTGATAATCTGTATTTCTGTTTTGTCCTTTTTGTTATTATGAACCCCAGTTACTATTATAATACTTTTTTCCCCCTCTGGAGGTGTTCACAATGTCAGGAATGGAACGCAGAAATCATCTTGAGGATATCTGAGTTGCAAACCAGATGGCTGACAGTGCCCTCCTGGGTTGTTAAGGTTGGCAGCTCTGGATCACACGCACCTCTGGCCCGATCATGGTCCCGTGGCCACCACATCTGTTGTTATTTCAGTTAGTATTATACTGATGCATTTAAGTATAGGTTTTTGGAATAAAGAAAGATTTCAATAAAGGAATAAATGAATACATGTCCATCCACACTATGGAACCAATGTGGTACCCTTCATAAAATACTTATATCTATCTTGGTATTTTCTTACCTTCTCACTCAGCAATCATATGTTTATATGATTCTCAGTACACCTTTTATAGTTCTTTTCTTTATTTTCTAATAGGAGATTTTTAACATGCCATGAGTTGGGAAGTTGAAAATCACTGTACTTACTAAAAGTATGCATGAAGTTAAGTGTTGATGAGTTCTGAATAACAAACTTACTTATTATCTAATGAATAATCTACTTTTGCATCATTCATTTAGTACCATTTTTCCTAATTTATTTATTCTCAAAAATATTTCAGATAATTGATGTTGCCAAGTAAGTACAGTCTTGTCATATTAAAACATTGCAACACTCTTGTACATAAACAGGCTAATGCAACCTGACCAGTTTCATTTTAAATAGACCTAAAGTCCAAAAGTATTAAAAGGTTCAAAGACTATGTATAATAGTTACCTTTTTTTTTTTTCTTTTTTTAAAGAAAAAGATTTTCTCTTTAAGTAATCTCTACACCCAACATGGTCTTGGAAGGAACTTAATAATCTTGAGATCACATGCTCTACTGACTGAATCAGCCAGGTGCCCCTATATCTTAAAAAAAACTGAATATAGTAGACACAATATATCAAATCTGTCGGGAATCAAATCCTAACCCCTCTCTAGCAGTAGAGTGAAATGAACGTGGGTTTAGGAATCAGGCAGGAATATGTTGAATCCCAGACATAGGTTATAAAGGGGCTTATCGTGGGTAATTACTGAAGGGTTCTGGGTTTCCAAGATGTTACCAGTGAGGTGGGGATGACAGCACCCATCTCCCATGGTTGGTGGGATGGGTACATTAATTACCTCTTTTACCAACACATAAAAGGCTATCTAGAATATATTAGTTTTTCCTCTTTTCTGTTACAATCTCTCAAAGATACTTTGGTTGCCTTCAGATTGCTTGCAGAGAGCAGTTTAAAATATTTTTGAGGGTCATAAAGGAGTTTATGAAAATGAAGATACTCCCAACAAAGGAAAATCCATTTAACAGAGTTGAAAGTGAGACTTTGTCTAGCTGAAGTTAATGTAATCAAACCATCAGAAAATCTAAACAAGCTCATAAATTAATGTTAGCTTAGCTATCAAGATAGCAGTGAAGTACCATGGGAGAAACTTGGATGTGGAGTTAGAGACTTGGATCTGAACCCTAATCAGACACCCCTTTTTTAGCTTTGTGACTTTAGTTAAGTGACTTGATCTTTTCGTGTCTTTGTTTCCTCATGTATGCAATAGAGATATTAATATCTTCTATATACTTTGCCACCATATTTTAAGGGTGGAATCAGATTAAATAAGTCACTGATTTCATAAACTAAAAAGTGCTATGAAAATGTGGCAGGTCGTTATTACCACAATTACAATCTACCTGAATCGACCAATATATTTTCTGTATGCCTAGTCTTTTTTTTTTGTTTTAACGTTTATTTTTGACAGAGACAGAGCAGGAGTGGGAGAGGGGCAGAGAGAGAGGGAGACACAGAATCCGAAGCAGGTTGCAGGCTCTGAGCTGTCAGCACAGAGCCTGATGCAGGGCTCAAACTCATGAACCATGATATCATGACCTGAGCCAAAGTCAGATGCTCAACCGACTGAGCCACCCAGGCGCCCCTGCATACCTCATCTTAATAGTAATTTTTTGCCCTACATTTATAATGGTCTGAAGTGATTACAAAGAGTATTCACATTTTTAAAAAAATTATGTGATTTCACTGTGTTATATGCCTAGTTCTATATTACACATAATGGATGATACCAAATAATACAGGATACAGATTGCTTTCATGGAATTTAAAACACAGATGGGAAAACAAACTTGAAACAGAAAAAAGTTAGTCTCACAGTCTGAATTCACAGTCTCTCTCCTTACTTCACACATAGACAACTCCAATTTGAGTTAAGGACCACATGGAGCCCCAAGTGATGCTCAACATGGTTTTCTTACAGGTACTGGCTTTTAAAGAGGGATCTGGGAAGAACATAGAGTTTTCTTCCTCTTTATGGTTCATTCTTTCCTTTCATTCTCTGTGGATAATCTAGTATGCCCAGATACCACAATCTTGCCTCTTAGATTTTTCTTAACTCCTGGAAGGTCAGCTAAAAGTTGAGGTAAGGAAAGAAGGGGGAATGCAATGAATGGCTTAGGCCCACTCTGCTCTTAAAGGGAGGACAGCACAGTGGTTAGGAAAGCACGGTTCTAGAACCAGAGGGGCCTATATTTTACTGACTTTATGTGAAATCTTGAGTAAATGCCTTAACAACCCTTAGCTTTGACTTTCTAAATGAGAACAGGATGTTGGGAGTATTAAATAATCCATGTAAAGTTCTTGACTGGCATACTGTAAAATCCAATACAAAACAGGTTAATAGCTGCTAAAATTTGGAGAAAATGACCCTCTTTTCCTTTTCTAACCACTGCAGAGGCAAAATCTAGGGGTGAAAGCAGAACTTGGATGGATCTAATGAAAAAGGGAGCGTGGACTGGGTCAACTGAGTCAATTTCTATTTTGAACCTTACACTAAAGAAGCTGCTTTTTTTTTTTTTTTTTAAAGCTTTGACTCTTAGAAATCTACTCATTGTACAGTCCAGTTGCAATGAATTACTTTGTACACACATTTGTTATATTTGCCAGAGAATTTTTGGATATACCTCATAATAGATTATTACTAATTTTGCTTTAGTGTAGATAATCAGTTATCTTTTCAAGAAACTAAACATGTATTTTTACCTGTATAAGTTTTTTTTATATCTTATATTTCTGTCATTAATTTCATATTATCTTCTACATCGTTGAGCTTGTGGGCCATATTTACAGTCTCTGTTTCAATGTTTTAGTCAATAATTCCATTACCACTACCATTTGGGAGCCTTTTATATTGATTATTTTTTTCCCGCTTTTGTTCCACATATTCTGCTTTTTTGTTTGCCTTGGAATTTGTCATTGGATGTTCCACATTTTGAATTTTATGTTGTTAGTTGCTAGACTTTGTTGTGTTCCTTTACATACTATTGGTGTTCTGGCAGATTGCTTGGAATCATTTGGGTCAGTCCTAGACTTGCCTTTTAGTTCTGGTAGGGTAGTTCAAGTGCAACCTTTCTTTCCAGGTTAATTGAGTCCCACCGCTAACGTGATGCCTTTAGGAACATTCTATCTGACACCCTTTGTACTGAGGAGTCTTTTCCCGTTGGCCAATCATCCGAGAACTTGGGGGTATTGATTGTTTAGTTGCTGCTCTTGGTGGTTCCTTCCCTGGATTCAGGTAGTTTCCACTTGTGAATGTACATTTCTGTACTGAAAGACTCAAAGGGCCATCCCTCTAGGTCCTCCAGCACTTACGACTTTTTGAGTAGCTCTTTCCTCTCCAGCACTCTGCCCCTCAAAACTGAGTAGGCTTGGCCTCTCCAAACTCCAGTCTGTCTCTCTTCAAGTCAGATATGCTGTCAGGCTCTGTTTGGGGCCACTTCATCTTCCCTGCATTGTGGTTTAGAGACTGCCTCTAGGCAGAAAGTAGGCAGTTGCTGGGCTCCTCTGATTGGCTTCCCTTCTCTCAAAGATCACAGTCCTGGGCTGTCTCTTGTCCAATGTCTGAAAACCACTGTTTCATCTATTTTGTCTAGCTTTCTGATTGTTTATATCAAGAAGGTCAATCCATTCCCTGTTACAACATCATGGGTGGGAGCAGAAGTCCATAACTCTGCCTTTACTCTTGAATGATTGATTCAGCACTTTTGCACCTATTATTTTACGCACTTACCGCAACTGAGACATTTGCAGTCAGTTTATTTACCTTCATTATTTGTAATGTCATCAGTGCTAGAGAGATCTTACCTTTCTTTAATGTTTATAGTTTCATAAAATGATCATTATGATTGAGGGGGTTTTTACTTACTCATCTTGCCTAGCATCATGGGAATATGGTTTTAATGCATGTGTGTCCTCTGTTCTCCTTCTGGATTCACTCTTTATTTGAGGGTTAAGGCACATGGAACTTGGTGCTGTGTCCTGATTACAAGGAGCTAGGCTTTTCTGTCTCATTTTCCAATTTTTTTTTCAGCAGACAAATGCCGTATTTTCCCATTAGTCTATCCCAACATTTTATTGCACCTTGACATTTATATCAGGTGCAAGGTTGGGAGGTCTCTAAGGGCTAGAGATGGAGGCCCACTCTGCACCACTATTGCATTCATAGACTTGTACAGTCAGTATTTATGTGCCTTGGAGAATAAGGTTGGATGATAGCACCTGGGCAACACTTTCGTCTTTCATTTTAGTTTCATTTCCTGGTGTCATGGCAGATGAGCACATGTTTCCTTTGCTGTTGGCAGGTATCATTAACCACATTCACCTGTGTTTTCCCTGTAATTTACTTCTTCTGTTCTTCTTGAAGTAAATGTCACTCATGGTTTCTTGTAGCTCCCATTGGCCTCAAGTGTATAAAATGCAAGCGTGAGTCCTGAATTGCTGCTGACTGATCTGAGGTTATTGCAAACAGAAGTTCAAGGGGACAGTGGCATAGAACTGGGGGCAAAACTTGGGAATAACCTTGGACAAGTCAATCAACCTGTTTTGGCCTGAGCTTCTTTATTGGTATAATGCACATGTTAACCTACATCACCTCTTCATCTGTGACAGCCTAAGGCTCTAGCTCTCGTTGATGTTTCCATTAATGGTTAGTTTGTGCACTGTTTTGTGAGTTGTTTAGAGATGTTCCTTACGTGTATACTTAATTAGTGACCTGAGCCACTAATTACTATTTCAGGTATATAACCATATACTGGATTTAAAAATGTGGATGAATCATCATAAGCCTATGTAATCGAATTTCAGATGGCGTATGTTAGAAAAACATAGTCTGGCTTCCAAAATGAATTTCAGAGTAATGCAAATATTTTTTTGAAATCCTCAAGACTAAAAATGCTTCAAATAGTTTGCAGAAATCTTTTTTTTCACATAATTTATAGAACATTTATTTTTTTAATTTTTTTATTTTTTTCTGTTGGACTAGTATTTTCTTTTTTTTTTTCAATTTATTTTTATTTTTTAATTTTTTTACAAATAGTTTATTGTCAAATTAGTTTCCACACAACACTCAGTGCTCATCCCCAAAGTGCCCTCCTCCATGCCCATCCCCCCTCCCCCCCCACATCCATCAGTCCTCAGTTTTTGTCAGCATTCAAGAGTCTCTCATGGTTTGCCTCTCTCCCTTTCCCCCACCATTTCCGCCCTTCTTCTCCCCCTTGTTCCTCCGTCAAGTTCCTCCTAATCCTCCTATACGTGCAAACATATGATATTTGTCCTTCTCTGCCTGACTTATTTCGCTCAGCATAACACCCTCAAGGTCCATCCATGTTGCTACACATGGCCAGATTTCATTGTTTCTCATTGCCATGTAGTATTCCATGGTATAGATAAACCACATCTTCTTGATCCATTCATCTGTTGATGGACACTTAGGCTCTTTCCATGTTTTAGCTATTGTGGAGAGTGCTGCTATGAACATTGGGGTACATGTGCTCCTATGCCTCAGCATTTCTGTATCCCTTGGGTAAATTCCTAGCAGTGCTATTGCTGGGTCATAAGGGAGTTCTATTGTTAGTTTCCTGAGGAACCTCCACACTGTTTTCCAGAGGGGCTGTACCAGTTTACATTCCCACCAACAGTGTAGGAGGGTGCCCGTTTCTCCACATCCTCGCCAGCATCTAGAGTTCTCTGATTTGCTCATTTTAGCCACTCTGACTGGCGTGAGGTGGTATCTCAGTGTGGTTTTGATTTGTATTTCCCTGATGAGGAGGGATGCTGAGCATCGTTTCATGTGTCTGTTGGCCATCTGGATGTCCTCTTTGGAGAAGTGTCTGTTCATGTCTTCTGCCCATTTCTTCACTGGGTTGTTTGTTTTTCGGGCGTGTAGTTTGGTGAGTTCCTTATAGATTCTGGATATTAACCCTTTATCTGATATGTCATTTGCAACTATCTTTTCCCATTCCGTTGGTTGCCTATTAATTTTCTGGGTTGTTTCCTTGGCTGTGCAGAAGCTTTTAATCTTGATGAGGTCCCAACAGTTTATTTTTGCTCTTGATTCCCTTGCTTTTGGGGATGTGTCAAGTAAGAAGTTGCTGCGGTGGAGGTCAAGGAGGTTGTTTCCTGCTTTCTCCTCTAGGGTGTTGATAGTTTCCTGTCTCACGTTCAGGTCCTTTATCCATTTTGAGTTGATTTTTGTGCATGGTGTGAGAAAATGATCTAGTTTCATTCTTCTGCATGTTGCTGTCCAGTTCTCCCAACACCATCTGTTAAAAAGGCTGTCTTTTTTCCATTGGATATTCTTTCCTGCTTTGTCAAAGATCAGTTGGCTGTATACTTTTGGGTCCACTTCTGAGTTCTCAATTCTGTTCCATTGGTCTATGTGTCTGTTTTTGTGCCAATACCATACTGTCTTGAGGATGACAGCTTTGTAGTAGAGGCTGAAGTCTGGGATGGTGATACCTCCCGTTTTGGTTTTATTTTTCAGTATTACTTTGGCTATTCGGGGTCTTTTGTGGTTCCATACAAATTTTTGGATAGTTTGTTCTAGTTTTGAGAAGTATGCTGGTGCAATTTTGATTGGAATTGCATTGAATGTGTAGAGTGCTTTAGGTAGTAATGACATCTTAACTATATTTATTCTTCCTATCCATGAGCATGGAATGTTTTTCCATTTCTTTGTGTCTTCTTCAATTTCCTTCATAAGTTTTCTATAGTTTTCATCATACAGATCTCTTGTATCCTTGGTTAGGTTTATTCCGAGGTATTTTATGGTTTTTTGTGCAATTGTGAATGGGATCAGTTTCTTGATTTCTCTTTCTGTTGCTTCATTATTGGTGTATAAAAATGCAACCGATTTCTGTACGTTGATTTTGTACCCTGCAACTTGGCTGAATTCTTGGATCAGTTCTAGTAGGCTTCTGGTGGAGTCTGTCGGGTTTTCTATGTAGAGTATCATGTCATCTGCGAAGAGTGAAAGTTTGACTTCCTCTTTGCCAATTCTGATGCCTTTGATTTCCTTTTGTTGTCTGATGGCTGATGCTAGGACTTCCAGCACTATGTTAAACAACAGTGGTGAGAGTGGACATCCCTGTCGTGTTCCTGATCTCAGGGGGAAAGCTCTCAGTTTTTCCCCGTTGAGGATGATGTTAGCTGAAGGCTTCTCATAGATGGCTTTGATGATGTTTAAGTAGGTTCCTTCTATCCCAACTTTCTCGAGAGTCTTTATTAAGAAGGGATGCTGTATTTTGTCAAATGCTTTTTCTGCATCTATTGACAGGATCATATGGTTTTTATCTTTTCTTTTATTGATATGATGGATCACATTGATTGATTTGCGAATGTTGAACCAGCCCTGTAACCCAGGAATGAATCCCACTTGATCTTGGTGGATGATTCTTTTGATATGCTGCTGGATTCGATTTGCAAGGATCTTGTTGAGAATTTTTGCATCCGTATTCATCAAGGATATTGGCCTATAGTTCTCTTTTTTTGCTGGATCTCTGTCTGGCTTGGGAATCAGAGTGATGCTGGCTTCATAAAATGAGTCCGGGAGTTTTCCTTCGACTTCTATTTTTTGGAATAGCTTGAGAAGAATTGGGATTAATTCTGTTTTAAATGTCTGGTAGAATTCCCCAGGGAAACCATCAGGTCCAGGGCTCTTATTTGTTGGGAGATTTTTGATCACTGATTCGATTTCTTCACTCGTTATGGGTCTGTTCAGGTTTTCTATTTCTTCCCGTGTGAATTTTGGTAGTGAGTGTGTGTTTAGGAATTTGTCCATTTCTTCTAAGTTGTCCAATTTGTTGGCATATAATTTTTCATAGTATTCCCTGATAATTGCTTGTATTTCTGAGGGGTTGGTTGTAATAAGTCCATTTTCATTCATAATTTTGTCTATTTGGGTGCTCTCTCTTTTCTTTTTGATAAGCCTGGCTAGAGGTGCAGAAATATTTTTTAACGTCCCCTGACTTTTCTTTAGTTCTTTATCTTCATAAACCTCTCCGGAGACTCTTCCTTCCCCAGATGCCAGGAGACCTTATAATCACTCACCTCCACTTCTTCACTTCATTTCTTCTTACTTTCTTCCTGTTTTACACTGATTTTTCCTGACTTTCTCAGCTTCCTGGAAAGTACAGTTTATCTTCTTTTCTTAGCATTCTCTTACCCTCGTCCTCAGACTCTGTCCCTATTCAGTTCTTAGGTAAAGAGTAAAAGGCCAGGAGGCAGACAATAAATGTTCACCTTATGGCCACATCCATCTCTAATTGATGAGTTTTTGCAAATAACTATGAAAGGGCAGGAATGATAATTCAAGGAAGTCATGGTGAGAAATGTGAAAAGAGCACCTCAGCTCCTCACTGGTAGTCTGAGAGAAATAAAAGAATATACTTCTCACTAACAACCCCATCTCTTCTTCCATATTCAGTTCATCAAAATGCAGGGGATCACACATCTTTGCAATATCAAGCTGGCAAACTGCCCATTATTTCTCCTAAATACTAGAAAACTATGGGACCTTCGTGGGTTAATTCCAAAATAATGGAATATTTAAGTGCCTACTTTAGGCAATAATTGTCCTTAAGAGCCCATTCTGACAAGTTATTTATGAGCTAGAGGACTCGATAGGTAATATAATCATTCCTTTCATTTATTTAAATTCCAGCTTCTTGAAAGTCTTGAGTTGTTCAGTTCTGATCAAGTTTATCCTTAGCCTGGGTGTTCACTAATGGGTATAAATATTGAATCATCTGGACTTGTATTCCAGCTATTTAGCTCTTAAACAGAAGGCATCTTATATCATTTAGGAACTGTTTGGCTACTAACATTAAATAATAAAGGCTATCTGCTCAGGCAAAATATTTTCAGGGATCCAGCTGACTACATTGTTTTGGTGGCTTCTTAAATCAGAGCTGGTGATTCTGTGATTAATCTGGCCATCTCTTAAAGGTTTCATCATGACCACATGATGGCTATTGTAGTCTTAGCTTTATGTCTGCATTCAAGTAGAAAGGAGGGAAATAGAAACAAAAAGAGATTATGTCAGGAATTTTGACCCCTTTAGTGAGAAAAGCATAAGAAGAATTTCCTGGATGCTGCCCCGCCTCCACCTCAGCAGATGTATCATCAAAAAGAAGGGGATACATGTCCATCCCTAGCTTTATGGAGGCTAGAACACAGGAGAAGAAAACTGACCCAGAAATCATTGCCTGGAACTGTAAATATTGCTTCTCTGAACTGACTAGATGTTTCAAGGAAAATGGGGGAATCACTCTGGAGGAGATAACCCTCACTAGATCTGCTACACCTCTGAAGGAAGGAGAGAATCATTTTTGAAAGAAGTTTACTTAAAACAGAGGCAATTGAGATTTTGTTGAGATTTACTAGGAAGTGTTGACCAAATAGTCTTTTCAATGTAGAGGAACAGGGAGAGAAAGAGGAAAGGGATAAGAAAGCGAGAGTACCTATGAAGAAGAATAAACTGAGACATTTATCCTGGTGGGTCCAGAGTTCAACTTTATATTTATCTATAGAATTCATCATCCACTCTACTTTATATTTCACTTCTGTGGAATTATTCATCCAGTCCACCTTGCTGATCCTAAGTATTAAATTCTAATCTGAGTTCCTTAGCACTGGTATCTCTGAGAGGATTATAGAGTGACTATTGGTATATCCATTTTCTTTTTCAGTTTTGTACAGATAAGTAAAGCACTGAATGTATAATTCGCTAAGAACTTGGCAAGTACAGTAATAATGTAGACCAAAATAACATGGTCACCATTTGGATATGGGAAATTTTTTATCTCTTGGGGGAAGTAGATTTTTTGGAATGCTGAAAAACTAGAGGTGGATATATTCAGAAGTACTTGGACACTGACCATATTTTGACATCAGTGGATATGGCCTTATTGTCTTTGAGCTTGTTTGAAGAACTTAAGAGCCCAATGTTTTAAAAACACCCTGTGGAGGCGCCTGGGTGGATCAGCCAGTTAAGTATTGGCTATTGAATTCAGCTCAGGTCATGCTCTCAGTCACGATCTCATGGTTGTGAAATCGAGCCCTGCATGTGGAACTGCGTAAGATTCTCTCTCTCCCTCTCTCTCTCTCTCTCTCTCCCTCTCTCCCACTTCCCTCTCAAAATTCCTTTAAGTTGCAGTGAATAAATTTAGTGTAATTTCTTCTAGATGGAGATGTAAGCCTCAATTATAAAAGAAATTGTCTCAGTAAGTACATTAGCAAGAATAGTCCCACATCTGGTAAGACCCTCCTTGGTGTGGGCAATGCCACTGCAGTCTTGCTTCCCCAGTGGGGACTCTGGAGTTGGCAAAAACTCTGCTAAAATGTGCTACTTTTGTTTCAGCCCCATTGTCATCTCACTTTCATTAAAATATTCTACCTGTGGGGGATTAAATGGTGAAGTAAATCTAACCTTGCAAGGAATCTTGTATGTGTAGCTATTTCCCACTTGCCAGCCTCCAGTAATGCAGTTTCCACATGTGAGCCCCATGACGTGGTAGACTGTGTGGTACTGTCCTCTCTTCTCAGTGCTAGGTTTTCAGGTCACATGATCACATGATCCTTGGAGTAAGGACCACGCTAATAAGGAACAAGCCATGCTACTGGAAAGAATCCAGAAAGCATCTCATTGACTGAGATAACTGATTGTGCCAGTCTCAGTAAGTACATTAAACGAGTCCAAAGAAAAGAGAGTGAGAAAATTTGGGAGACACCTGCCATAGCGCTGAAAGCTTATTTACTCAAAATCACCCACCTCATAAGAATTGAGATGCCTGTTTACTTTGTTGGAATGTTAGGATAAACATCTGCTTGGGAAACACTGAACTGAGAATGTATCTGCAAAAATATAGTCCTGAACTCTAAAAGGTAGGTTTGTGTAGACAAGCCGTAGAAGTGACCTCTGGGATCCTGGGCTGCAGTGGGGGTGGGTGATACATGGTGAGAATGGTTACTGGATTCCAGCAGAGCAACCCTGTGCTTCCAGTGTGGTTTCCTGCTGCTAACAAAGGACAACCTGTCCCTCTATGAAGGAGTTTAGCACCTATTTAGCTGTAAATTTGGAGCAGAAATAACTAGGAAGAATCTAAGAAATATGGGCTTTAGCCAAGGGATGCCAAAAGCCTGTGGGAATAACATAAGATCAGGAGCTTAACCAAGCAGAAAGCAACAATCTTTATTATAAAGCAAAGAGCAACTGAAAATTGAAAGGCATGAGCTATATCAACCAGTTACAGATACAGCAGGAAAGGCAGCCACACAGAAGGATGCCATGTGGAAAATGTTCTGTGAGCTTCTTAAAGAAACACAGAGCAGAGAGCATGGTGCAGAACTAACATCCCACAGGCTAATTCTTGCTGTCAGGTTGCGATGCCTTGATTTGCAGTGATTGTCAAAGACATGAGAGTCACTGGAGTTCATCCCCACCCCTGCACTTCAAATCCATCCATCCCAGTAACTTCACTGACAGTGAATACAGCAGCAGTTCCTGCCGTGCACCGAATCTGCTGCACTGGGAGGAAGCTCTGCCACCCAGCCACTGAGCATCTGAAGCTTTGCCATTGAATGTGGTAGTTTATCAGATGTCCTTTGCTTCTTCCGTCTTCTGCAAAGAATATGCTTAAGCAAAAGCACTGTGCATCTGGGGAAGGAAAGGGGCCCTAAAGAAAGCCTTTAATTACCTCATAACTTTGCAGGTGGCCAGTATTATAGTCCTGGAGTAAGAGGTTATTTGGTTACAGATAAACATTTTATCTTAGTGACACGAACAAAAGGAAAACTGTAGAGCTCAGACTAGGAAGAAGCTGCGCTTTCCTAAAGAAACTGCATCTGTAATGGACCACAGGTTTCTGTCTCCTCCCACCCCCAAATTCATGTGTTGAAACTCTACTCCCATATGTAATGGTGTTAGGAGGTGGGGCCCTGGGGGGGTTGTTAGGACTAGATGAAGTCAGGACGGTCATGGTCTCATCACCAGAGAACTTGCTTTCTCTCTCTGCTCTCCATGTTGTGAGTTTACAGGAAAAGCAGGCAGTCTGCAACCCAGAAGAGGGTTCTCACCACAACCTGACCATGCTGGCACCCTTATTTCTGGCTTCTAGACTCCAGAACGGTGGGAAAGAAATTTCTGTTGTTTATAAGCTACCCAGTCTGTTGTATTTTTGTTACAGCAGTCTGAACTAAGATGGTATCTGAAAACAAACAGTCTCAAACAAAATCATCTGTTCATACACCACTTTGGGCCTTCACATGGGAAGGTGATCAGTCCCAGAAAGCCAAACCAAAAAGCATCCCTAGATAGGCAGCTCGACTGTTGTCACTCACAACACTTCTGACACCAAATATAACGTCTTTTCCAACACACCTTCTCCAGTTAGTTCTCTGACACCAACTGAGTGTTCTACAATTCAACTCACTTCTATCACTAACTGCCCAGTTAGCTCAGTCCCCACAGGTGAAAGGCTCAGTCTCATAAGGCCACCCCCATCTCAGATGCCAGTCACAAATGGGATGCCCAGGCTGCCCACACTTTTCCCTGGTCTACTGCAAATTCAGACAGTTCTCCAGCCCTCCACCCAAGCTGCCTCAGGCTCGACAATTTCCTAGAATGACTCACAGAACTCTGAAAAGCACATTACTTTCATTCACTGGTTTATTATAAAAGAAATGACTAGGAGTAGCCAAATGGAAGAGGTACGTAGGGGAAGGTATGCAGAAAGGGGTCCAGAGCTTCCATGCTCTCTCTGGGCACACCACCCTCCCGGCACATCAGTGTGTCCACCTTGAGGATCTCCACACCTCATTGTTTAGAGGTTTTTATGGAGGCTTTATTACATAGGCAAGATTGATTAAATCCTTGACCATTGGTGATTAACTAGACATGTGCTATGTTGCCAGGCTGTTGTCTCAGTTGCATGGGTTACCCATGCAACAATCTTTGACTCTGTGATTATCTTCTATATCCAAGATGTGAGATCGGTGTCTTTGCCATTTCAGAACAATCAAGTCTGTGATAGAGATGTGCAAATCCATGTCTGCATGTGATCAGACAAGTCTGATATGCAGAAGGACATGGTGAGCTATAAAGTGCCTCTATCCCACAGATAGAATGCATCCTGGAAAAAGTGGATGATGTCCAAGCTTTAAGATGCTGTGGTGTCCAATTTACCCACAATATGTTTTCAAGGCAAAAATCCAAGGATGTGTAAGTGTAAAGTAGAGGAGGAATAAAAGCAGCATTTGAAACTCAACAAGCTCCAGATCCTTTTAATCAAAATTATTTCCAGATACTGTCACTTTGGCTTTTCTGCCATGAGGCATCAGGCCAATGCAGTCAGGTTCCTGACAGTTGTCTTCATCAATCCAAGAAATATATAGTGGGCCATTTGCACCATCTGCTACCCAGGTGCCAGTCATTGGAAGGCAGATAGAAACCCAAGAAAGCATGTTGGAATGCCGTTTGGAAAAAACCTGAAACCTGCTTGGGAACAACAACAACAACAACAACAACAACAACAAAACAAACTGGGAGCATACTGAGCATGAGAAAGATAGAGACTCCATAAAAAGACTGCTAAGCAAAGATATTTGTTAAAGCTTTGACAAGTCAAAATAAATTCTTCCGTTGCCTCTTGGCCAATTTGATAAGACTTTTCCTTCTGGAAATCGTAAGAAATAGAATATTGACCAGGAATTTTATAGTGGTTGATACTATTCTCTGTATGTGTATTTAACATTTGCACACCGCTCTTATTTTACAGTGGGAACATAGGAGAAGAAATCCTAGTTACAGGGCATCCTGATCCTGACCTCCTCTCAGCCTGTGACAAATCTTCACTGCAGTAACCCTCCTGAAATAATCATAAACTTTATTTAAAACTGACCCAAGCGCGATCTTTACACAGTTGGTATTAGAAACGCTGTCAGTCTTGGTCTCCAGTGGTGTGGCTGTCTCATCTGCCACAAAATGAGATTGTCTTACTTCTTAGGAATACAAGACGGCTCACCGGGAAGTCTTCGCACACGGTGGCCCACGGACGGAATTGCGCGGGATTAGATAGAAGGGTGTGATTTCATCAGGACAGTATCCGGGTAACTGATGCGGTCATAGGAGTCAGTAGTACTCATTATGTCTTCAGCACTGGAACAAGACTAAAATGTGGGGCTTGTAAATTTTCCCTTTGTATCTATCATCTCACCCGTTTAGGGCTGCTTCTGCTTTTGATGGGACTCATCCCTCTCTCTCCCCTCCTCACCTTTACCCGCCCACAAAAGTTGTCTGTTGGTTTATTCCAAGGAAGCCTTACTTGGGGCTTAAGACAGTTCATAGGGACTTAGGCTACATTTCTCATACTTGAGTAATGTATATCACCTTTTAAAGCATAAAAACATAGTCCTAGATCTTGAATATGAATTTAAATGATTTTTATTATAATGTTACTTAACTATTTCTAAACATAAAGCTAAGTTCTGTCTGCTAATAGCTATTATACGTGAATACAACCAAGACAAATTTACACATTAAATACAAAGGAAACTACAAAATCAATAAAGTCAAATTAAGGACATTAATTTAATGTTACAATTAAACCTGTTTTGTTAAAATCAAATTGATTCTCACATTGTGAATATTTTCTTCAGTGCTATGGCTCAAGTCTTTTTGAGTTTGGCATGCTTATAACTTTCACAAGCTCTGTGGTGACTATACTGGTGTATAGTGGGGGAATGTAGAACAATGGTCATTTTGATATTAGGACATCCCCTATTAGGGATGTCAGATAGGTTTGTCAGCATATTAAATGGATTCAAAGGATTCTATCATATTTACTTTAAATTTTTTTTTAAATGTTTGTTTATTTTTGAGAGAGAGAGCACACAAGTGGGGAGGGGCAGAGAGAGATGGAGACACAGAATCTGAAACAGGCTTCAGGCTCTAAGCTGTCAGCATAGAGCCCTATGCGGGGCTCGAACCCATGAACTGTGACATCATGTCCTGACCCGAAATCAGATGCTTAACTGACTGAGCTGCTCAGGCACCTTGGATTCTATCATTTGTAAAGCCCTTCTTTTTAATTTTAAAAATAATTTTAAATTTTATATAATTTAAAAAATAATTTTAAATTTTAAAATAAAATAAATTTTAAAATAAAATAAAAAAATTAATTTTAAAAATAATCCTAGAAATAAACATATATTCATACACACACACACACACACTCAGATCAACAACTCCATTGGTGGTTTCTTCTAACAGGTTTTCTACCATGTACTATTATCTTTACTATTAAGGAAAAATTGTTTCTGTTTTCCTAGTTCATGTTTTCTTTTTACTCAAAAAAAAGTTCTATATATATTTAATTATTCAAGCAGAATGTAAAAAATGGCAAAGCTAAGACTTGTTGTAAACGTCTGCATTTTTTTCAACTCTATAGTAAATCTTGCCTACTGCATAATTTATTTCAAGTTATTTTCTTCAAACCTTCAGCAGTATATCTATGAGTCTTCTGAAAATCTTTGCTAATAGAAGCAGACATTTTAGTTTATTTCCATATTTCTTTTAACAAAGTATTATTTCAACCATTTTTACTATATCAGATAGAACTAAATAGTATTGTGGTTGCCCAATGGTACATAGCTTTCTGTTTTCTGTTTTGTTGTTTTGTTTTTTTTGCTGTTACGTAGGAAATCAAAATCAACTTCCAAATATTTATCATGAAGTTAAAAAAATCTTAACTTTGAAATAATTATAGAGTCACTAATTAATATCATATAATATATATACCATAAAAATAATTATAGACTCCTAAATTATAGAAATTTTCAAAAATAGTCAAGAGAGATCCCATGTAGCCTTCACTCAGCTTCCCTCAAAGGTAGAATCTTACATATATCTTTTATAACATCAAATATCAAAACTGGGACATTCGCATCAGTACAATCTCCAGACCTTATCCATTATTAAAGTTGAGTGAAACTTTGCAAATACTGGCCCAAGTATTAAATGACCTGAAGTATTACTGAACAAATAATTAAGGTGTGTGTTATGATCTGGCCTTCATACTATCCATTACCTAATCAACTGAGAAAAAAATATGTATTTGTGGCAAGGTTCTTTATTTATGATAATGGATATAAATCATGTATCAAATAGTTTTATTGATAATTTGTTTCTAGTACATTTTATGTACTCTGATTAGATTGATTTTAAAAATTTGGTATGTGGAAGAGTGCTTCTAGAATTAGAAAATTTGTTGCTTCCTTCCTTTTACTGTTTTATACTAGTGTGTGCACTAATGTGTTATCTTCAAAACTTTTGTTTGGTGTATTTAATTAAAACTACATGGTTGTGCAGTAAATCTATGTAAGTAGGCAAATGTATGGTATATAAATTAATTTATATAAAAGAATGATTCGAGTCTTATGTCTTCCCCCCACTTTTATGTTGAGGGACTGTCTCTTCCTTCAAGATCACCTCATATATCTCATGTGACCCCTGACCTAAGACCTTCTTGTAATAGACTTAAAAAAAATAGGGTTTGAAGTTAAACACTCAGTGGATTATCCTGTGTCCCTACTGGAGGTCATGAATTCCACTTTTCAGCACTGACCCACAAGATACAGGGTCCTTGCTGTTTATTCCTTTCTTTGCAGCCTCATTACCTTGTATTTACAGGCTCACAATACCTAACTACTATTTACGTATCACATACATCTTGTTATGTCATAGCTCTTCTCTTTTGTAAGCACTTTCCATTTGGAGCTCTCTTCCTTCCTTTATTGACCTGAAGAACTCCTATTCTTTCTCTGAAATCCCAGATCAAATGTCCTTTCTTCCAGAAAGCTTTCCCCTTTCCTTTCTCTGTCTTGCATGTTTGTTCCATGTGAACCCGCTGGTGTACTGATCTCACCAGTCTGCAGGTTGTTTCATTATGTCTCTACTCAGGAGAGAGAAGGAGCTGTCTTACTCTTCATTGTTTAGTCTCGTAGATCTAATTGATTTTAGATTTGATCTTTTCCCCAAAACAATGGCTTGTCTGTATAAAATCCTGACCACTTGAGCCACATGGAGCCCACTAGAAAAAGTAAAATGAAGGTGTGGATCTGAGTATTTGCCATTACAGGTTTTTAAAAAAGTTTATTTATTTATTTTGAGGGGGGAGAGAGAGAGCCAGACAGACAGAGAGAGAGAAAGAGGGAGGGTGGGAGGGAAGGAGAGGAAATGTACGAGAGAGGGGAAGAAAGAGAAGGAGAGATAATCCCAAGCAGGGTCCACACTGTTAGTGTGGAGCTTGATGTGAGGCTCAGACTCACTAACCAGGAGATCATGACCTGAGCCAGAATCAAGAGTCACGTGCCTAATCAACTGAGCTACCCAGGCACCGCTGCCTTTACAATTTTTACCCATGAGGATTTTCAAAATAATGTAACTAGAGAAAAGAATTTTACCTGGTAAAAGAAGTAACAAACCTCTATAGGATGAATTTAGTTATATTATCATTATGAAAAGATTATGAGGACAATAAACATCATTTCCTTATAACATTCAGGCTTATTGTCTCTACTGTAAGCTAAATGGCCTATTATTTTCTTACTCATAAGGGTATAATGAATATCTCCCAGGCATTTTGTGACCTGACTCCACAACCCCCTAGAGACCCTAAGCTGTACTGTAGCCTCCAGGACTGGAGAGCACTTTATACGGGGGAGAGGAGGAGGGAAGTGTCTCAAATTAGACTTTAAAAACCAGGCTTTATGCTCCCATGTCCTTTGTGAAAGGAACCACAGGGTATAGAATTCTCATTTCTTTTCGCACAGGAGGATGCCAAACTCTTTTTCAGTCAAAGGGGAGAAGCTGCTTTGGGCTCTCCTTTTCTTCTCCTCTGAGATTGGTTTCATAAAGGAACTATTACTGGCTACAGCTAAAACTCCCCCATTGCATACGCCTGAGTGTGCAAGACCGTTTTCTTGTAACCTTCTGCAAATGCCAAATTACCTGGCAAGTTTTATGGTCAATTGTTATATTTCCACTGCTTTTAATTTATAAAGTGTTTGTCTCTGGTGCTCAAAGGAGAGATATTACTTCAGACATCCCAGTGACCAAAAGAGTATAGTCAGAGGCAGTCAAAAGTTAATGCAAGAAAGGAAGTCATAACTTAGTTCACTATCTACTTGGGGAGTTATGGTAGAAGAAGTTTTGTTTTGTTTATCCTAGATAATCCATCCCAGACTTGAAGAAAAAAACAGGAGGTAAAACAAAGACAGGTTTCATTCTGCTTTTTTTGTTTGGCTTCCCTTAAATGCTGATTGCTGAATATTTGCCACTTTATCACTAGAAATAAATTGAATTAAGAAGACTGAAGATGTATCCAGTACCAAGGACCCTATAAGAAAGACTGTCTTTGTTATGCTATTGTGCCTACTATATACACCATTACTTACTACCAACATAATAAGCTGTGTCTCTATCACTTTTAGTACTAGGAGAAGCCAGGATCCTAGAAGGGAAAAATAGCTCACTATTTTTAAAATCAGAATTTAGGGCCTGATGAATAGAAATGGAAAAAAAAGTGCAAATAATAGTGGAGAGCCCTTACAAATTTTAGTCTAAAGAAAATAGTGAAGGAATTCATTATCAGAACATTCTACACAAACAAAAGCTAAAGAAGTCCACCAGTACTATGTTGGCACTACACGAACTATTAAAGAAATGTATGTAAGCTGAAAAGAAAGGGTGCTAATTAGTAACAAGAACACATATGAAAGAATAAATTTCACTGGACATAAATTTCACTACTATATAGTAAAGGTAGTAGATTAGTTGCTTATAAAGCTAGTATAAAGTTTAAAAGCCAATAGTAGTGAAAATATCTATGATGACAGCAATGAGTTAAAGGATGCACAAGAAGAAAAGATATAAAAGAAGAAAAGTAGTAATAACGTTGAGCTTTACAATGGGATTAAATTTAAGTTGTTATCAACTTAAAATAGACTGCTATAGATATATGTAAGTTCATAGCAACCACAAAGCAAAAATCTATAGTAAATACACAAAAGATAAAGAGAAAGGAATATAAGCATATACTAAAGAAAGTTGTCAAACCACAGAGGAAGAGAGCAAGAGAAGAAGAAAGGAACAGAGAGGAGCTACAACACAACCAGAAAACAATGAACAAAATGGCCATAAGTACATACCTATCAATAATCACCTTAAGTCTAAATGAACTAAATTCTCCAATCAAAAGTCAGTGGCTGAATGGGTAACAGAAAAAAGAAAAAAGCCAACCAATACCCATGTGTATTATGTGTACAAGGTGTTACATAATGATAAAGGAATCAATCCAACATGAAGGATAACATTTACAAATATTCATGCATGAAACATAGAAGCACCTAAGTATATAAAGCAAATATTAACAAGAAATAGATAGTAATACAATAATAGTAGGGGACTTTAATACCCTACTTACATCAATGGATATGTCATCCAGACAGAAAATCAATAAGGAACCATTGACCTTAAGCAACACATTAAACTGGATAGACTTAACAGATATTTATAAAATATTCTATCCAGAAGCAAAACAGCACGCATTATCTTCACGTGCAAATGGAACATTTTCCAAGATAGATTATGTGTTAGGCCACAAAACAAGTCTTAATAAATTTAAGAGGACTGATATCAAATCAAGCATATTTTCCGACATGTTATGAAACTGGAAATTAATTAAATGAAGACAGCTGGAAAATTCACAAATATGTTAAGAGTAACAACATGATATTGAACAATTAATGGGTCAAAGAAGAAATCAAACAGAAATAACATTTACCTTGAGGCAAATGAAAAGGGAAATGGAACATACCAAATTTATGGGATGCAGCTAAAGCAGTTCTAGGAGGGAAATTCATAGTGATAAAAGCCTACCTCAATATTCAAGAAAGTCTCAAATAAGCAACCTAACTTCATATCTCAAGAAACAAGAAAAACAAAGCCCAAAGTTAGTAGAAAAAAAGGAAATAAAGATTAGATAAAAAGTAAATGAAAGGGAGGTTAAAATGTCAGCAGGAAAGATCAGTGAAACCGAGAGCGGTTTCTTTGAAATGTAAACAAAATAGACAAACCTTATCTAGACTAAGGGGGAAAAAGAGGAGACAGAGAAAGAGAGAGGACTCAAGTAAATAAAATTGGAAATGAAAGAGGAGATGTAACAACTGATACCACAGAAATACAAAGATCATAAGAGACTACTCGGATTTGCATTTCCCTGATGATTAATAATGTAGAACATATTTTCATGTACCTGTTAGCTATCTGTATGCCTTCCTTGGAAAAATTCTACTCAGATCTTCTTCCAATTTTTAACTGAATTATTTGTTTTGTTTGCTTTCTATTGAGCTGTAAAAGTTTTTATAAATTTTGGATATTAGTCCCTTATCAGATATATGATTTGCAAATTTTTTTTTCCCATTCAGTATGTTGCCTTTTGATTTTTCTAATCATTTCTTTTGTTATACACAAAAAGTTTAGTTTGGTTTAAATCTATTTGTTTATTTTTTGTTTGTTATTGTTATATTCTCCTGAAAATTTTCAGTACTTCCATTCAGTCAAAATGAAGGACTGTGGTGTATAGGACACTCTGCTGGGTACTGACGGGCACTGAGAGAGAACTGGGGTGTGGCAGAAAACCTGAGAGAAAGACATTTGTACTTATAACCTTCCTTCTTTTGGATAACTTTCACTTTTAGATAAAGGAGGTGTCTCTCAGGTGCCATGAATCTTCAGAGCATATTGTTTTCAGATGTCAGATCAGTGAAGGAAGGGCATTAGAACTTAGACTTGCCTCAAAGAGTTTATTAACACTGATCAGAGCTATAACTTATTTGCTGTTTGACCTTCCAGATCCCTTCTCCTCTCTTTTCTATACTCGATGAGCCCTGGGAGGCAGACCTTTGTGCGTCATATACCAAGTTTCCTTTGCCTTTTTTTGTCCTCCTGAGTTTACTCAATAGTGGGCACCAACAGGAGAATAGAGAAAGAAGAGATAAATCAGTTCACCAAAGACTGTTTCCCTGCCAATAGCTACAGCTCTCTCCAATTCCCATAATACTCTTCCTCTCCCACCACTTCATTTCTTCATGTTCAAAGTGGTAACAGCTCCATTCTGTTAGAAGTAGTACATACCCTGGGTGCATCACTGATCCCTGTTCATTCCTTTAACCTATATGCATCCCCTTGTGAAAAAAAAAAATATCCTTTACTTAACACCCTTTAGTGACCTCATTTCCTTGGGCCATCTATCTCTTGTCAGGACCCTGGTAAATACCTTACTATAATGATGTTTTAAATACAGATTTTGACTGAAGAGAAAATGGGGAGAGATTTTTCAATGCTGCTGGAACTTTCTTGCATACCCAGTCCCCCAAAAAACTTCAGCACATTGTTGACTCCCAGACTTCTGGTTGTGGGGAGGTGTCTGTCTTCCAAGGAGTAATGCCCCTCATTTTGGCCTCATCAAATTATTCTAATTTCTCATTTTCCAGTTTTTTATTGCAACATACACTTCGTTCTTGATTTCATTTCTCTTTTTATGGCATCTCACCTCATGCGCATTCTCTTTTTTTGTTGCGCTTAGATACAACAATTAATCCTCAAACTCCATTAAGTATAGCAATTCCTTGTAGGCCAGGAGAATTTCTGCAATTGCAATAATTGTGTGAGTGTACTAGATTTATTAAAGTGTTTGGAAATATCACTAAGGCTGTAAATGTCTCTCGTATTTCCAGAATATAGAAATGCTACCAGCAAATCTGGCAGGGAACAGTCTATTACCAATCCAAACACTAGCACTTTCACATCTGTTATGCTTAAAAATTTTAAACTAATGTATTCATTCCAGAAACAGCAGAACAAAAAGATATCCAGCTAGGAGATCTATTTTCATATCAATATTTAAAATGGTTTCAATATTTACCATTTCATACTCACTAAATCTCCCGTGACTTTTTACTTTCAGGAAATCCATCAATTACAAACCAAAGCGAACATCTAAAAGGACCTGTAAAATTCAATATACATTGGCAGGCAGGGAGCCCAAAGCTCACTAGAGAATGCAATCAGTAAAATTTCTCCAAATTCATGAAAATGAATAAATTGTGTCACCATCTTGAAAATCCATATTTATTATTACTCCAAAGAGAGAGTCAATTAGTATCTGATTTTAAAATCTTGTCTACAGAGAAAAGTATTCCATATAGTGACAAATATGAATAGAATATTCACACTAAAACACAAAATGTAAAAAACAAATAAACATATTAAGAATATTAGTTTTACTAATAAAATTATGGAAAATAAGTCAGTGTTTTTTTCCTTTAAATTGCAAAAATGCAAAAAAAAAAAAACACCCCAATACTCATGACTGTTGTGGGAAAATTATACTATATTACATTAAAAGCATGATCTGTAAAGTCACATTGTCTGAATTTGAGTCCCTACTTTGGTTTTAATTGAGTGACTTGGAATATTTAACTTAATCTGTATCACAGTTTTTTTTTTATCTGTAAAATTAGAATAATTATAATGTGCCTTATAGAGATATTGCCAAAATTCAAAAATATAGTGACTGTTACCTGCCATATGGTAAGGCTTGGTAATTATCAGCAATTATTATTTTTTTAATATTTTTATTTATTTCTAGTAGAGAGAGAGACAGCGTGAGCAGGGGAGGGTCAGAGAGACAGAGGGAGACACAGAATCTGAAACAGGCTCCAAGCTCTGAGCTGGCAGTCAGCACAGAGCCCGAAGCGGAGCTCAAACCCACGAACCGTGAGATCATGACCTAAACGAAAGTCGGACGCTTAACCGACTAAGCCACCCAGGCGCCCCTATCAGCAATTATTACAACTTTGATGAAAGATGATGAGCAGTGGTTAAGAAGGGCAGTGAACTGGGTGTGAACAGTTCCTAACACAGTACTGAGGGTATAAACTGGTATACCTTTTCTGGAGGGAAGTTTACCTCTATAGCATATAGAGCTATAGAGTTAGTTTTCTTTTTTCTTTTAATGTTTATTTATTTTTGAGAGAAAGTATGTGTGCACGTACGTGGTGGAGGGGCAGAGAGAGAGAAACAGAGGATCCAAAGCAGGCTCCATGCTCAGTGCAGAGCCAGATGCAGGGCTCAAACCCACCAACTGTGAGTCATAACCTGAGCCGAAGTCTGAAGCTTACCTGACTGAGCCACCCAGGTGGCCCAAATTTAGTTTTCTTTAATACAGTAAAATCATTTCTATGCATTTATCCTAAGGAAAATATCAAGGAGACAAAAGATTTCTTTCTAAGGATGTTCATTTTAGCATTATTTATAATCATTAGAAATGATGTCTGAAAATGGCAATATAATAATCATGTAGTGGAATATTATGTATTAAGTGACACTTTGGGAATGTTATTTAATGTCTCAGGAGATATACAATATAAAGAGTTCATGTGGTTGATCTTTGTGTGCTTTATTTTTATAATGGTTATCTATTCATTTATTTAATTTGTTTAAGCTTACTTATATTTCAGAGAAAGACAGAAAGTGAGTGGGGGATGGGGAGGGAGAGAGAGAGAGAGAGAGAGAGAGAGAGAGAGAGAATCCCAACAATACTCCACACTACCAGCGTGGAGCCTGATGTGGGGCTCAGACTCATGAACTGTGAGATCATGAGCTGAGCCAAGACCAAGAGTTGGATGCTTAACCAACTGAGCCACCCAGGCATCCTATGGTTTTTGTTTATTTTGGGAGAAAGAGAGTGTGAGCAGGGGAAGAGCAGAGGGTGAGGGAGAGAGAGAATCCTAAGCAGGCTCCAAGCCCAGAGCAAAGCTGATGTGGGGCTCCATCCCATGACTGCAAGACCACCACCTGAGCAGAAATCAAGAGTCAGATATGCAACCCACTGAGCCACCCAGGTGCCCCTGGACTCTGTGTATTTTACAATGTAACTTTTATTAATTATATATACACAAAATTATACATGTAATAAAAGTTTCCTACATGTATGAAAATCTAAAAAGAAATTCATCAAACTTACTGACTTCAAATGACATTATTACAGGTGATTTTGTTGAATATTTTATATATTTGTATTTTTTTAGGTTTTTACTGTGAGAGTTAATGAGTTTCAAAAATTTTTAAAAAGCTGCTACAGTGTCCTTAAGTGCTTTATATGTGATTAACAGATGTTCAAGCTAGAGCAGTCCTTGATAGCCCCCTAGTCATCTTTCTTTCCCTGACAGTTGCATGCTTAATTAGATGCTTTTACAACTTCATGCACAATTGATAACCTTTTGTCATAAGTGTGACTATAATTACCTGGTCAGCAACCTTGACACCAATTTAGTAGCCAAACTTAAACATAATTCATCTCCATTTTCAACATACTTAATAACTAACATTTACTTATAATTTATTGAGGATATACTATATGCCAGACATTGTTAATTATTTTGCATGCATTATCTACTTTAATCTTTACAATTATCTTGTGAGTTAGATAGCGTCGACTCTATTTTATGGAAGAAGAGGGATTCAAGGCTTGTATTCAGTTGTACAAGTTTCCAGATTAGAATCTGATGCCAAATAAGTCTGATCCAAGACTACACTTTAATTCCTATATATGCTGCCTCTAAATAAGTGCCTCATGCGTACCTGGCTTCTTTTCTTTGCTATCATTATTGGGGAGAAAAAATATCTATTCTAAAGTATAATCTAAGATTTACTAATGTCTGGAAAGTTAGAATAACTTGGAATTTAACAACTCTGGCTAATATATAAACTAGACAACCACACTAAAATAAAGACTAGGTGTAGATATTTTGTTAAAGACAATCAATTTACAAAAAAAGAGTTAATCAAATATGGGAAATGTTTGACAAACTACAGTATTATTTTTTACAAGAAAAATATCTCTAGAAAGAATCTGCTTCATATGGGTATTAATTTCTTTTTTTTTTTTTTATTTTCCTAGGGTATTAATGATCCATTTTTTTATAATCCTAGGGTATTAATTTCTTAACAACGGAAATGTTTCTTGCTTTGTTTTGTCTTCAAGGTAATGATTTTGGTGAATGGAGAGGTTTTTTCCCCTCCTTATTTTATGATAATGATGCTCATATGATACTTTATATTTATTTTCAGGTCATTTGTAATGTAGGTCCTGGTTACCTAACTGGACAATTAAGGCAAGAGAAATGATATATTTTTCATATATAAATACTGAACTAAAGTAGAAATTTTCTTTCCCTGGGTCTACCAGTAATTTGCTATAATGGCCCACCCAGAGAGGATAAGGATTAGATACCACTTCCTCATTTGTGTAATAAAAGGGTACTTTCTAATCTTAAACATACCTTTTAACTGTATCATTCTATGATTCCCAGTAGTCCTAGAACATTGTTAGGTAATATAGTATAAATATTTATAGAACAAATGTATATCTTTCAGTTACTTCCTAATCCTATCTATTTTTCAAGGCCTACCTAAAACCTTACTTCCTTCATGAAGACTCCTTTGAGTATTCAAACTTCCTGTACTCAAAAACAGTGGGTACAGTAATAACATGTTATCTTCAAACATTGCTTAATAATTTCACATAAGAAAGTCCTTGTTTTAAAATAAATTGTAAATCAACTTAACAGAGAGAGGTTTTGGGCCTATAATTTTATACATTCCTTGGGTTCAATCACAGCACTGGCCTCACAATGGACGGTTAGCAAATGCAGAGTAAATTTGAATTGGCAACTAAATTCATAATTTTCGACATCAGGACATTCTTTTTATCAAAGTGACTTTCCTTAGGTCACAGCTCAGGTCTTCACTATGCCTGATGCTGTTTGATCATCATCATCATCACATCATCTTTGTGATTAAGAAGCAGTTATTCAATCCTTCTGGAATGAATAGCAGCAGCCCAAGATCTATCTTCAGGTGAGATGAGAAACAGCTGGCTCTCATTCTCTATATAATAACCTTTCATATACCCAGAGTCTAAGATCATTAGTTTTAAAAGAGCCTCAAATATTGGATAAGGTTGGTTGCTACAAAAGCAGGAATAAGAGGAATGAAAGAGAACATGTTACGGAGAGAGGAGAGAAAAGATGAGCTGTCAGTCTCTTGGTGCAAATCATTCGTCATGGGTCCCCTTATGTCTGCAAAGGCAGGGACACCCCGGTTATCATGAAGAGATTGTCATGGGGCTGGTAATATGTAGGCATATTGAGTGCGCTTTTGTTCTTGTCAGTGAATGTAGTTGAGAATGGTCGTATTGCAGGATTGCAATTTTGCCAGTGCTCTTGGCAGTTGAAATTAAAATCAAATCTCCAAGCATAGATTTAAAGAACACAGTTTTTCCCAGTCTCTAAAGAGGTAGGATATAAATTTCAAACATTTTTTGGGGCAGTCATTGTTTACACTTAAAAACACACCTAATATCGTTAGTATAGCACTAGAACAGGACAAAGTTTTCACTAATTAGATAGCAAATTAGAGACCACTCAAAAATATGCATGGGACTTCCACACTGACCCTGATGGATGGATCATTTTCTGTTGTTACTTACACATCTATTCACAAAGAAGTAGTTGTTTATGGAAGATGGTACCGGAAAAGTAAAGGCCAGTTCAATGAAAAATCCAAATTTTGTTACCATCCTCCTCTGAATAGAAGTGAAATAGCATACCTGCAGCATACAAAATTTCCTGACTTTTCTAGGGTTTTTTTTTTTTTTTTGACCAAAGTAGTCTGAACTACATGGTTCTTGCCTGTATTTCATTTCTCATTCTTTCTAGGTCCCCTTTTCATTTGATTCAAGAGCATATATCTATCTCTCTATCTTCGAAATCTTTCTTGATTTTTGCTTTAGCCCAAGGAATTCAATTAAATCCATCCAGCAGATGGAAAGATGAGGCCTATAAGGGCAGTAAGAAATACTAAAAATAATGAGAAGGATGTAAAAAAATATCCTGATTTGGGGCCAGGGGGATTTAATAGAACTCAGAGGTTTTAATTAATTAATTAATGTTTTCTTAGTTGCCCTTCCTCTCCTTTTTCTAATTCTCTTTGCTCAGGCACTGAGAAATAGTGTTTGGCCTGGTTGCTGGAGCTGAAGCAAACAGCCTTCCTCTAGTAACTGCTCACTGCTCTTCCACTCAGAATTGGTGACACTGAACAGTGGTCACGAGGACCAGATTTTCTGGGAAAATTCTAATTTCAGAGACGTTCTAGTGTTTCCCATAAACACAATTTACAGCATAGAGCATGTAACCTCATTCAGAGACTGGAAGACTAAGGTTAAGCTTCATGGTTAGTATCAGTCAATTGATTAGTCAATATGCATATTTGTGTGTATATGTATGTATACATGTATACAGATGTATATGTTTAAAATAAACTATATGTGCACATATACACACATACCAATGATTCTCATTCTCATTAGTTCCATTCTATTTAGCTGTTGCAAACACTGAGTTAGCAAACACTGAATCATTGTTCCCGGGGGAAATACAGAGTTAGGTTCCTGCAAGCCACTTGTCACAACATTCTTGCCAACTGATCAATATAAAGCCTTGTTTTATGTGAACTTCTATTTAAAGATACCTGATTTAATATATATTGCCAAATCATTAACATTAAATTCAGGACCAACAACACTGGAATTCATGTTTGAATGAAGGTTACCGAACATATGTATCTCTCCATTAGGCACATTGCAGCTTTTTTGCACTTAGTAACACTAGACAGCACTTCAGTACTACCTGTGGGGGTCACATTAAACAGCAAAATTGACAAAAAACACAAAAATATCAAAACAAGGTGACACTTAACGAACCATGAAAAAGACACTTGTTTACGATACCAGAGCTGAAACAAAAAGACAGTGTGGCCTTATTTGACTTCAGCTGGAAATGTGCATCAGGTGATTCCAATTTATCATTTTGTGCATTGTCTGTGAATAGTCCAAAAACCCAGCAAATACTTTCTTCTTATGGAACGCTTCATGAATTTGTGTGTCATCTTTGTGCAGGGGCATGCTAATCTCTGTATCATTCCAGAGTTAGTGTATGTGCTACCCAAGCAAGCATAAAACTTCACAAGTATTGGCTTAATGTTACAAATAAATTCTAGCAAGTAGGCAAATTTACAGTACAGAATCCACAAATAATGAGAATCAACTGTGTGCATGTATTCTTGTCTCATCTAAATTAGTTGCAGAGGAGAAATTTGCAAAAATGTAACAAATCTAAAAAGTCTAAATTGGCAATATGAGCAATTTCTTGGACAGTCCTAGTGTGAGTGTAGATTCAGCTTGACCATCTAACAGCTACGTCTCTATTTACTATTGCTGAATAAAGGCACTGATCCTAAGAAGTGCAAAACTGAGAATTTAAATTCCCTAAAAGATAGTTATAATCTTTCTACAAGACTTTGTTGTCCACTCATTAATGTCACATGCTAGCTTGCAATTCCTAAAAAGAGAGAGATTTGATGGTTTCCAATACCCTTCCTTTCTTGTTTCTGTGTCTTCTTGACATTTAGTATACTCTCTCTACCATATTACATGTTGGAGGAGCACCACTGCTATACACACATTGCTTATACTTGTGAACTTGTATATAAACAGGGGAAGGGCACCTGGGTGGCTAGGCTGATTGAGCACTCAATTCTTGATACAGGCTCAGGTCGGTCATGATCTCACAGTTCATTAGTTTGAGCTGCACACAGGGCTCCATGCTGAGCATGGGGCCTGCTTGGGATACTCTCCCTCTCTCCTTGCCCCTCCCCTGTTTGTGAGTGTGCATTCTCCCCCCACCCCCAAAAATAAATAGAGCCCTCTTTAAAACAAGGCATGGGAAACAACCTCCAGACTGGCTTAAAAGACAGTCAAGTGTGACTACCACCAACAAATGGTATTGGTGTCTACATCTATAGCACTTAGGTTACTAAAGAAATTGAATTTGAGGGAGCAAATTTCAGAACTTAATGTGTATGTCAGTAAAGAAGCTTCTATACTTGTATATGTGTCCATCTCCTCCATCTGACTATTATTTTAAGGGCAGAAGTAGTGTTTTACTAATTTTTGTAGCCTTTATATATAATACAGGGTTCTGATACTGAATATATGAATTGCAACAAAATATAGTTTGAATTGAAAATAAGTATCATCATTGATTTCACAAGTCTTACATTTCAATAATTACTTTTTCTTTTTCAATTTAGAAAGTTTTCTACTGTCTTTGGATAATTTTAGCTTCACCAACTTGAAAGGCTACAAAATTGGTTCTGGTTTTTCCAACTTGTCTCTTTAATTTTTTTTTGTTATTAAAATTGAATACTATGCTTATTTTAAGAAAATTAAAAGATAAACAACATGAAGAAAATAACACCAATAATTTTCCTCTTGGTTATAATACCTTAGTATTTCAGTGTATATATTAATATAGATTTAGAATATACTAATATATATTAATATATTACATATTTATAATTATATAACATATATTTAATTTATCATATCTAGAGGGAATCTACTCCTTCTGCATCCTCTACTCTAGACTGAGAATCAGAGAAGCACTGTAACTTTGGGGAATATGGCATATTACTCTGGGGTGTAAAGCATTTCCTGTAAAAATTTCTATGGAAAAATGTTCTAAATAATGTTTTGGTTTTTTTTAACAGACACAGGATCTACATAAGAGGCCAAAAATAAATATGCATGTTATTGGAGACAGCCACAGCCTACAAAAGCAATTGTATTAACATTTCAAGTAAAATATCGGGTGTTTGGGTGGCTTAGTTTGTTAAGTATCTGACTCCTGGTTTTGGCTCAGGTCATGATGTCACAAGTTCGTGAGTTCAAGCACAGAGCCTGCTTGGGATTTGCACTGACAGCACAGAGCCTTGGGATTCTGTCTCCCTCTTTCTCTGCCTCTCCCCTGCTCACTACATTTCTAAAACAAAAACAAAAACAAAAACAAACAAAAGAAAAAAATATTTCAAGTAAAACTTGAGAAGCTTTGGTCAGATGAATGGCCTGTCCTTGGAAGGAAGGTAAGTTTTCTCACTTTACATTTGAAATATTATCGAACTAACTCTTGATATCTGGGGTCATATCCTCAAGGACAAGTTTAATATAGGTACTATGTTTAATTATCTATCAAACACTGTCATTTGTGTTCTCAATGCCACACCTATAGATTTATTTCAAATGAAACCTAGAAGGAAATTCAGATCATATTTGGAAAGGATAATTTTGCTGACAATAAAAATGATTTGACCAATTATACAATTAAAATGATATCAGTAACAACAGCTATCAGAACAGATAAACCCTGAAATTCAGGCAAGGAATAAGTGACCTTAAGGCAAGATTTTAGTCCTTGAAATCTACAGATACATGATTAGAAATGACAATTCTGCCTGACACTGCTATTTCCTAATGACCCCTGTGATGCCTCCCTCCCACTGCTTATGTCTACATTCATCCTGAAGCAGATACTAATGTGCTTTCTTTCACTAGAGTTTAAATTTCCTAGAATTCATGCAAATGGAACCATACAGCAGGCACTCTTTTCTTCAGGCTTCTTCCTTCAGAATAATTATTTGGAAATACATCCATGTATTTGCATGTAGCAATAGCTTATTCTTTATTGAAGGATATTATTCCATTTTATGAATATACCACAATTTGCTTATCCATTCACATTCTTTCAATTTTTGTCGATTACAAATAAAGTTGCTATGAAATTTTGAGTTCCAGTCATTTGTGGACATATACTTTCATTTCTTTTGGATAAGTACCTAGGAGTGGAGTGATTAGGTTATGTAATAGAGGTATACTCAGCTTTTTAAAAAGCTATTAAACTATTTCTAAAGTGATTGTATCATTTTATATTCCCATCAGTGTATGAAAGATTCAGTTGTATGAGACAATCTGTCCAGTACTTAATATGATATGTCTTTTTAACTTTAGATGGTCTAATAATATGTGTTACTATCATATTTTGGTCTTCATTCCTCAAAGAACTAATTATGGTGAATATCTTTTCATGAACTTATTTGCAATCCATATATGTTTATATATTTCTTTTCTGAGGCATCTTTTAAATTTTTGTCCAATTTATTACATTTTTGTGTAATCTTATTATTGGGTTTTGAGAGTTATTAAACTTATAGGTATATATTATCTATGTCCTTCGTCACATGAGTGATAGGGAAATATCTTCTCCTAGTCTATGACTTGAATTTTCATTCTCTTCCTTTCAAAAAGCCTAAGTTCCTAATTTTGATGAAGTTCAATTTGTTAAATTTGCCATAGGCTGTAAATTAATTGTATGTAAAAAATCTTTGTCTAATAATACAAGATCAAAAAGATTTTCTCCTATGTTTATTTCTACACATGTTTTATAGTTTTGTTTTTACATTTAGGTCTATGATTCATTTTTAGCTAATTTTTGTATATGGCATAAGAAATGGATTCAAGTTCAATTTTCTACCTTTGGACATTTAATTGTTCTATTGTAATTTATTGAAATAACTTCTTTCTCCAGTGAATTGCCTATGAGTCTTTGTGGAAATTTACTTGAATGTATACATATAATTATTGGATTTTCTATTCTATTACATTGCTCTGCTTGTCTATCTTTATGCAACATCATGTTGTCTTTATACTATACTTATATAATGAGTAGTGTAAGTGCTCCAAATTTGTTCTTTATTTTTAAAGTTGTCAGTTTTTATAAAGTACCTGATAGTATTTTGATTTCATTGCATCAACTCTATGAATGGATATGGAAGAAGTGACGCATTAACAACATCAAGACTTACAATTAATGTGGTAGGTCTCTCAATTTGTTTAGATCTTCAATTCTTCTCCTAAATGTTTTGTAGTTTATAGTGAACAGGTCTTGTGCATATTCTATCAGGTTTATTCCTAATTGTTCATATTTTTGCTATTTTAAGTGGTATTTTAATTTCAATATCCAACTGTTTGTTACTAGTATCAAGAAATAAAATTGATCTCTCATATTTATGTTGTATTCTAAAATTTCCCAAACTCAGGGTTTCTAGCAGCTTTCTTGTAGATTCTGTGAGATTTTCTTCATAGATAATTATGCCATATGTGACTTAAAAAAGTTTGATTTCTTCTTTTCCAATCTGATTGATTTCATTCCTATTTCTTATCTTGTTGTGCTGGCTAGAACCTTCACTATCTTGAATAGAAATAAATAGTAATCACAGAAATTCTTGCTAGGGTCCTTGACTTAGAAGGGAAGCATTCAGGGGCACTTGGGTGGCTCAGTTGGTAAAGCATAGGACTCATGATTTCAGCTCATGTTTGTGAGATCGAGGCCTGTGTTGGGCTCTGTGCTGACAACGCAGAGCCTGCTTGGGATTCTCTCTCTTTCTCTTCCTCTCTCTGCCCCTATCCTGCTCTCTCTCTCCCTCAAAATAAATACATAAACATTATTTTTTTTTTAAAAAAAGGAAGCATTCAACATTTTTACCATCAAATACTTGTTAAAGTAAAAATTTTTCAAAGTGACTACTAAAATATTTGAAATTATATATGTGGCTTGAAATACACACACACTCACACACGTACACATATGTTATGTGGTGTGAGATAGGGGTCTAAATTCATTCTTTCACATAATGATACACAATTAACCCTGAATATTCTTTTTATATGATTCTGGAATCAGTGCTAGTAGTTTATTCAAGATTTTTGAACCTTAGGATATTGTTCTGTAGGTTTTCCTCCTTTATCTGTTGTCTTTATTTGGTTGATATCATGATTATGGTCTCATATAGTGAGCTCAAAAGTAATCCTTCTTTTCTATATTTTGCAAGGGTTTTTGAAATATTTGTACTAATTTTCCTTTAAATGTTTGCTATAATTAATAAAGGACTTCTGTGCTTAGACACTTTTGTAGGAAGTTTTCTAAATTAATAATTCAAATTTTACTTATGATATATATTAGATTTTCTAATCTTCCTAAGTCTATTTCAGTAATTTGTGTCTTTCTAGATTTAAAAAATTTCACCTACATACTCTAACTTGTTGTCATACAATATAAGTATTGTCTTATAATACTTTTTATTTCTGTAAGGTTGGCAATAATGTCCTCTCTTTCATTTCCAGTGTTAGTAATTTGCATTTTCTCTCCTTTCCTGGCCAGTTTAGCTAAAGATGTTCCAATTTCGCTGATCTTTTTAAAGAACTGATTTTGGATTCAGTGATTTTCTCTACCATTTCTTCTATTCTATATTTCATTTGTGTATTGGTTCCTTTGATGTCCAAATGATTTCCATTTTCTTATGGAAAATTTTGCCTCTCTCATTTTCTGGAAAAATAGATTTTTATCTTCAACTGGGCCCTAGGAACTGTGCTAGGCTATGTGGATATATTGGTCAGCAAAACCAGATGTGGTCTCCATATCTTGTGGATCTTGTATTCTAGATAGAGGATAATTAATTACATTATCAGACCAAAGGATGCTTAGTTAAAACTGATAGTAGTCTTATGAAAAAACAAAACACAATTCTAAGGGAAGATATAAAAAAGTTACCTGCCCTATAGAGAGAACAAAGATTATATCCCAGTGGAAGTGAAGAGAGGAAATGAAGAAGTTAATCAAAATTAGACCTGAGCAGGTGGAGTAAGAGAATAATGGACAGAAGATGCAGTGTCTATAAAAGCTTTGCATGTGTAAGAGAATGAAAGGGGGAAAATGCGGCTAGAATACAGGAAAGAGAGAGAAAGAAACAGTTAGTGCTTCCCACAGCACACTGTGCCTACCACACTGTTGGCTGCTTAATAGATTGTATATCAGCATGAGGATTGGTGAGAGAGAAGAAAAGTGTCAAGAATGTCTCCTTAGCTTTGGCTTGTAAAATTGGATGAATGGTGGTTCATTGAACGAGGTGCTCCTAAAATGTTTGTTTGAGAAGCCTATAAATTCAGCCCTGATATGTTGAATTTAAGCTGTCTTCAAATAGAAATGTAGATTAGGCAACTGTATATCATCATCATCATCATCATTGTCATCATCATCATCATCATCAACAACAACAATGGTATGTAACCCTTGTTCACCAGGCATTATTTTAAGAGCTTCACATAACAATTCATTTAATTCTTCCAACAAATGTAGAAGGCTTGTTTATTATTAGTTTCTTTCTACAGAGGGGGCACAAAAATGTGTGTGTGTGTGTGTGTTTATCTGGAGCTCAGCAGCAAGACTGTGGGGAATTGGGACAAGCAGAGGACCAGAGAATCAAGTAGTATTGGTAAATCGTTTTGACAGCTCCTTTAAAGCTAGTGAACTCGAATTTATAATAATCCAATAGGAGGACTGTGGGTACTTGGCTCACTTGGGCAATGACAGAGAGAGAAAGCAGAAAGTGGGCCGCCTAAGACATGAAGTTCTGTTCATGAGGTGTGATGAAAAGACACAAGAGCAAAGGAATTTATGGTATGGCCCAGAATAGTTTTGAATTAATGTGTGATAAGATATTAGAAAAAAATGGATTGGGGATTAGCAGAAATTAATGAGTCAGTGGATTCCCTTTAAGCCAATCTGGAGTCCCCACAGAATCCTTGAAGATCCAGAAATATAATTCTTCTTACAACGCAAGCCTATGATGCGCCTTGGCTTAACCTCATAAAAATAATATCGGTGTGCTTGAACTCCAGAAAATTGTGCTTGTTCTCAATCACTAAATCCTGACCAAGCTGTTTCCCTTTAGGTGTCAAGGATAATCTCAGTGATGTCCAATCCCTGGAGGTCCATGCTTTGTAAGCCCAGTAAAGCTAAATCCAATAAATCTATTCACAATTAAGATACTTTCTCATATTCATTAGACTTTCACTTTAATTAAAGGTTTATTTCTCTATATGTTTTTTTTTTTTTTCGAAAACATGGAAGTCAAAGCTATAAATCTAAGCCTTAAATAACAAACCTTTCCTTAGGCTTATACACTGGCAAAAATTATTACTGAGGTAGCTTAAATATTAATAATAGCTATTAACAAATAGCCCCGGGCAACATAATCTCAGAGGACACCTCTATATTTTCAGCATCAGTGGCTTATCGTCATTGAGATACCTAGAAAAATGTTTGGGGACAGGGAGAGAAAGAGAAACTGAGACACTCAGGCAGAATGCCACTGAAAAGAAAAATGTGCAGTTTTGTGATGTCCTATTCTTCAGATTTTCTTAGGCTCATCAAATCAATGTGAGGACGAACATTCCTTGCCTTATATTACTGTGTAATCAAAGTCATTTGCTTGCACATTTTGGGCATTATAAACGATTATGACCTTTGCTAAACTATAATGCACAGAAAGGAAAACTGTCCCTTTAAAACTTGTCTCTTGATGTTAATGGATTAGGGACCTCTCACAGTTCCATGCCAGACACCATTTGTTGTAATGGTGAATTGAAGTTTCCAGGTGAAATGAACAGCTGCCAAGCTAGCCTTTCAAGAAGCTGCCTTTGGGAACATAATACTTTATTATCCATGTTGTGCCATTCTGTGCTGAGTAGTAGTTAAAGTAATGAGAGGTCTGACTAAGTGAACTATTTCAAGGTCTATTCTCTCCTTAGCTAGCGAGGCACCTCCAGACTGCTCCATCCATCTGTTCTTCCTCAGGGCGGAAGAAGCAAGTCAGTTGGCTGGAACTGAATTCTTTCACCTGTTTTTTTTTTTTTTTTTAAAAAAACTAAACTCATAAAGTGAATTCAGTCTCTAATTTGTTTATCTAAAACCAAGGTTTTGGCTTCCCTGGAATTACATCTTCTTTTACTAGTTAAGAATCTTTTCATTTGTCTTCAGTTTAAAAGTTTGCCAGTTTCCTGTGCCTACTAATCAAGGGTGGTTAGTTTAGTTTCTTTTTTAACCCCTTCAAACTAGCCTCTGATTTTCAGAGGAACAAAATTTACCATTAGTCCAGTTCTATTTCCTGCTGGCAGAATATAATTTCTTCTTAACAGGTTTTTTGGGGAAAGATGCAATAATCGTCAAAATTTGGCTTGGACATGAAATGGCTTTTATTAAGCAACAGTTTGAGTTGAGTACAAATGAACTGAAAACATATGTCAAATAATAGAGGAAAATGTCTTTGGAAAACCATATATTGGGTCTTTCCAAAAGGAAAACAATTTAAAATTTGTTGCGGTGCTTGGCAAAAACAAACACGTATGAGGTTTGTTGGGAAGAAATGGAAGAAATCCAGTTTAATGGGAAGAAGACATTAGTTTATTTCTTGTTATGAAGTAGGGTAGCCAGCTAATATCTTTCTTATACCCAGGAATAGTGACAAAGAAGATTATAGAAACTAACATTCTGCTATACAGAGAACTGTACCAAATAACTGAGGTACAACTGGTTTTTAAAAATACATCTTCTGTATGTAACGCAAGACTGGGGGGAATAGAATAATACTAGAAATCTAGACACTATGATACACATTGAGGGGGCTAATTTTGTCAGGAACTTCCTTTAGTATTCCCAGATGATATTTAATACATTCCATATTCATCCCAGTAGCTGAAAATGCCCTTGCTCAGCCTGTTCTCTCTTATAGCTTATGAACTAGAAGAGCCTTTAAAGGTCCTCTACCATGATTGTAATTTGAACTTAGAGTATAGGTCAGTTTCTCAAAGAGGTCTTTTCTCGACTCTCTTCATCAACATTAGATCTTCCTTTCACTAGTTTTCTACCTTAGAACCATTTATTTTCCTTTCTAATCTTTTTTTTAACATTCATCAAAAAATATTTATCCATGTCTGATAATTACATTGATAATTACATCTCATTACACCATCAGCTGTGGCTATGCTGTACACCTCCTGTGCCCCAAGTAATATTTTCACAGCCTCATTTATGATGTTAGCCATTCATCTCATGATGATGACAAGTTCCTTGCCTCCAGGGAGCTTTCATTTTACAGAAGCAAACTCTCCTCCTATTCTGTAATCTTTGTGGGACCCAGTCATCAAGCAGGCACCTGCAATCTGGAATGTAGGTGCCTAATATCCCCAGGAATATTCCTCTAGTGGGATCCAGAGCCAGTGGACAAGTGCTTTAGTTTATCCTCAGGTTGGAAATGCTGAACTATTGGGCTCATTCATATACAGAATTCTAGACTTACTATTGGTTCTACTGAATGCTATATAATTGTGAATATAGCCCATTTGCTTGGTGTCTTGACCAAAGTTTTAATATGCACACTGATTTTTCTTCCTAAATGTCATTAATGCAGATACTTAGGTTTGTAAGATGTTGGTTGTATTGTTGAATTTTGACTCTGCAGAATGTGTCAAAATGGTTTACCTTGCACTGGACCTAGGGTTCTTTTGTCCTTTGTCAACTGATCAGTTGATTCTCACATCTCATTATTACCTTTTACTGGACTCTATATCCAGATTCATGCTCAGAATTTTTTTTTTTTTCTGACAACATCAGAGCTAGTTCTTGCTTCTTGTTCCTAAGGTGGGTTCATAGAGACCCAAAGCAGTCCTCTGTTTCTGGAGCTTCATTCATCCACTACTTTCCCACCAAGTTCTGAGAAGAACATCAGAGTCTTCAGCATACAGTTGTTTCATAGTCCTCTTTCTAAAGTAGCTTTATTTTTCCTCAAAATTTCACAGCAAGCTAGCATCTAGGTTTATACATAGCTCTCAAATTGTTGTGTCTTCAGAGCATGGGAATTCAAACAGCTGGCTTTTGAAATTTCTATCCCAGGATCTAAATTGCTTAGAGATTTTCAAAACGAATTCTACCCTTTGAATTATGACCTGAAGCCAGAGAGTAATCAAAGTGCCTGGCATTAGAACCCCCTGAGTCACTAGCTGCAGCCAGGCAGCTCAGAGTTCTGAGGAAAACCAATGACCCTCTACTAGTCCCTGGAGCAGAGCTCAGCAGAGTGGACCTAATGGGATGCCATTTGAATTTGAAGTTCAAATCCAAAATCTTCATGTCAAACATAGAAGGAAAAACTATTTACCGGGTCACAAACATTGTAATAAGCTTTGAAGATTACAAGTTATTTTTCCAAAAAGTTAAATTCTTTTTCCTTGTCAGGCTATTCCTGTTATATGGTTTAATCTCCATTTGAAGTACAGAATGGTGAGAAATTCCATTTAAAATGTAATGAAGTGGGTATTATCTCTATTTTATTGATGAGAAAACTGAGGCTCTGAAGGATTAAACATCTTGCTCAAATCAGAGAGATGATTTGGTATAGAAGGTGAATCACTGGGTTCTATTCCTGAAGCCAAGACTACACTGTATGTTAACTAACTTGAATTAGTAAGAAAAACAAAGAAACAAAACACAAACAAAAACCTAAAACTAAAAACTAAAAATAGAATTACCCTACAATATAGCAATTGTACTCAAAGGATACAAAAATACAGATTCAAAGGGGTACATGAACCCCAATGTTTATAATAGCATTATCAACAACAGCCAAACTATGGAAAGAGCCCAAATATCCACTGAATGATAAATGGATAAAGATTGGTGTGTGTGTGTGTGTGTGTGTGTTGGAATATTACTCAGCCATCAAAAAATGAAAGCCTGCCATTTGCAACAACGTGGATAGAGCTAGAATGTATTCTGCTAAGTTAAGTAAGTTAGAGAAAGACAAATATCACATGATTTCACTCAGATGTGAAATTAAAGAAACAAAACAGATGAACATATGGGAAGACGTGGTGGAGAAGGGAAACAAATCATAAGAGACTCTTAATGACAGAGAACAAACTGAGGGCTGGTGGAGGGAGGTGAGTGGGAAATGGGCTAGGTGGGTGATTGGCATTAAAGCACTTGTGATGAGCACTGGGTGTTGTACATAAGTGATAAATCACTGAATTCAACTTCTGAAACCAATATTGCACTGTATATTAACTAAAATATAAAATGAATAAAATTATTAAAAACATGGTAGAGGTGGCAATTAAATTAAGAACTGTTTAATTTGAAATCCTCAATTTTGCTACAATACCATGCATCATCCAAGCCAAAATAAGCCAAAATAAGCCAAAGAAACCAAAAATATTTTTTTCAAATGAATAAATTTCATTTTTACCCAGAAAAGTAAAAATTTACTTATGAGGGGGCGCCTGGGTGGCTTAGTCGGTTAAGCGTCCGACTTTCGCTTAGGTCATGATCTCGCGGTTCGTGGGTTCGAGCCCCCTGTCGGGCTCTGTGCTGACTGCCAGCTCAGAGCCTGGAGCCTGTTTCACAGTCTGTGTCTCCCTCTCTCTCTGACCCTCCCCTGCTCATGGTGTCTCTCTCTCTCTCTCTCCTAGAAATAAATAAATAAAAATAAATAAAAAAAATTACTTATGAGGATTATCACATATCTTCCAGGCTGTTACTGTCATATTGGAAAGCAAAAAATGTTTCTCTATTGGAATGGTATACATTTTTCTTTATATCATACACCTAAAAAGTTTAGCACAGACATCTCAAAGTGGAATGGGGAATAAAGTATCATTTACTATATTTCTGATTTCTTTAGTTCTTTACCAACTTGGTGGTGAAGCTTTACTTTCAAATCCTAAACCCCAAAATACCAACATGGGATCATGGTGAGGTGATTAGATATGGTCCTGGGATGTGTGTAAGTCCCCCTCTCTGGGTTCTTCATACAAGGGAAGTAATTTCTACTATGAAAAAGCATGGTGTGTAGATTGTAACTACAATGCATTTTTATTTATATTTCTCATTGTTCCTTTAAATTTTTATTTAGAGAGAGAGATTCCTTCCCTGTCCCTCAGTAAAAACTGGGGCAGGCTCATGGCTCGTCTGTACCCATTCAGATTAAAAACAAACATACAATGAATCATCAATTTCAGTCATAAAAAGTCATAATTCAGAAATTCAATATTCAGTCAGTATCCAAAATTAATATCCTGTCCAACATAAGTGTTAAAATTCTAACCTTAATGGCAGATCTCTAAGATAATGTACTTCACGTGGGGGCAGAGGGTGGAGACATGAGTGAAGGTGGTCAAAAGGTACAGACTCCCAGTTATAAGATAAACTAATTTGGGGAATGAAATGTACAGTATTGGGACTGGAGGTACCATACCAAATGTATATTGTATATCTGAAAATTGCTAAGGGAGTAGATTTTAAAAGTTCTTGTCATAAGAAAACAAATTTGTAACTATGTGAGTTGATGGATGGTTGACTAAATTTAGTATGATAATCATTTTGAAATATATAAATAAATCATTATGTTGTACACTTTAAACTAAATGCAATGTTATATGTCGATTACATCTCAATAAAACTGGGGGAAAAGATGATATGGTTCAGTTAAAATTTTAGAAAGAAAAAAATAACTACAGTATATGTGGAGTGTGTGATGTGGAAATAAGGACCACGCACAGAGACACACACAGACACACACAGACACACACACACACACACACACACATCTCTGATTTAACTTATTTCAAGCAGAAAGCTGCTTGGGGAGGGTTGTGAGGTACACCTAGTCTCTGCTTTTTTTTCCTGTTCATATTCTCTGTTTTTCTTCCAGGGTGGGGGTTAGGTGAGTCTGTAGTTCTTACTTGTTTTACTTGTTAGCAATATGCTTGGCAGATGGCTTTAGTTAGAATCCTGAGTGGGGGGGCGCCTGGGTGGCTCAGTCGGTTGAGTGTCCAACTTCGGCTTGGATCATGATCTCACAGTTCATGGGTTCAAGCCCAGCATCGGGCTTTGTGCTGACAGCTAGCTCAGAGCCTGGAGCCTGCTTCGGATTCTGTGTCTCTCTCTCTCTCTGACCGTCCTCTGCTCATGCTGTCTCTATCTCTCTCTCAGAAATAAAAAAATAAAAAAATAAAATAAAAATAAAAAAAAAGAATCCTGAGTGGGCCTGGATAATGATGAAAGCTAGATCTTTCTCTTGTGGGTACTTTGTTGGCACTTCAAAGGTTGCCTACCTGGCCGTTCTTGCCTACAACTGTCATAATCAACTAGATGTATCTATCTCCCAGAGGGTCTCTTGTAACCTCTAACTCAACCGCTGGGCATCCAGTAATCTAGTCCCAGGCTTTTTCCCAAGGTCTCTGTGCCCCTCTAGAAGACCATACTGGTCAGGACCAGAAAGCTTCTGTTTTTACTCTCTCAACCACAAAGCCCAGAGCTGCTCACTGGAGAACATTCCTATGACACTTGGGTTTCAGGACCATTTCAGTGCAGAAGCACGAAAGTGAGTTTCACCAGAGATGTTAGTCTGCCCTACTATTGCCTTCTATATCTCTAGGCATCTGATTAGACCCCAGCTGTTGTTCACTTTAGCTTCTTCAGGCAGGAGTCAGGTACTGCTCTCTGTTTTTGGATTTCAGGGAATACATCTAAAACATTCTGAATGATTTCCTTAACAAGGATAGAATCCAAAACTTATAAATAAGGCAAAAATTACTGTGTGACCTTTCAAATTAGTCTTAGAGTATTGTCTGACTAACCTGTCCAGAGGTCATGTTACCCTACAAAAAGAAAACAGTATTGAATTACTATTTGCCATTAATTAAGTCTCAGACTCTGGAAAGTTGGATATTAACTAGATTAAAGCAAATTATTTTTGATCAGTAGAGATGGAAATGATTTCTTTAGTAAAGAAAATCATTGATTTCTCTGGTTAGGATTGTTTTGTCTTATAGGACAGCATATAATTTTCTATCTAATTTTGAAATCCTATCTGGCATTTGCTATTTAACGAATATATATGTATATTTTTATATATTATGTTATATAACATTATAAAACATATATTTATATAATTTATATTTTTTACTGAATATATATATTCAGTAAAATATATATATATTTTTTTCTTTTCTTATTTTGTCACCAGGTTGGTTTACTCATTTATGAGTTACATATGTTATTGTCTCAGTGTTTGTTTGTATGACAGTTAACTTTTTGAAAATTATATTTTGATATTCGTGAAGCCCTCTTTCTAAGCTTGAAATTAGAAACTCATGTCTTACTTCTCATCCCTTGGAAGGAGTGTGGTGAGATCTTGGCAAAGCAACAGCTCTCTGTAAAGAATAGTGCTCACCAATCTCATTCATAAAAGCCTCTCCTCAAACTTTGCCCCTTATTATATTTATGAAATGGATGAAAAGATTTTGGATTCTGTGAACAGGTTTTGGATCATTTCGTCTGAAAATTGGCATATGGAGGGTTTGTCTCTCCCTTCTGTTTGACTCCACGATAAACTATCATATTGACAACTCAGTCAATCTGAGACATAAAAAGGCATCCTCTAACATCTTGTTTTACTACTATTGAAATAAAAGAATCAGCTGACTGAATGGACACACGCAAATGTGATTACTTTTGACATTCGACTCATTTATAGGAAACCAGGTTCTCACACTTGCAAAATCTTTTTATTTAATAAGCCCTCCTTATTCTCAATGTGGATTCAGCTGGCAATATTCTTGAAACCTCACATTTTCAAAATATTTATGTCTAGAAACTTCTGAAAGAGGTCAATATGAACTGGCCTGGATTCCATCATCTGTAAAACTGAGAATTGTTTGTTATTTATGTGGAGCAGATACAACGCAGGTGCTGAGCAGGGGCACAGAGTAGAGAAAGTGACCTCATCTCAGATATAGTCCTCTTTTAGATGTAATGTGATCATTCTGTTTAAAGTGACTTTGAAGGTCATCGGGTTTCCTACATAAAACCTATATTCAGAAATACCTTCTGAAATCATTTATAAATGATCAACTAGGGAATCATTTATCTGATTGGAGTTATGCTCCCTCACCTTGGCTTAATGTCAATTTATGGAGATGGACTCCAGTAGCAGAAAAGGTTCTGTGATACGTGGTCTACATATGATCTGAAAACTTAAAGGCAAAATAAATGCAAGACATTTCATTTGAAATCAAATGAACACAGTGGGAGTATTTGCAATTATCAACTAAATAGGATTGACAAGAACTTTCAGGCTAGGATTTTCTTTGCTCATTGCATTTCACTTTCAGATTAAAACTTTGGAAAATGAGGTTGTCAGCATAGGTAATCCCAAACTGGCTGAGATCCTTAGTGCCCTTTTAGAGTCTTAAGAGGATGTCAGCTCAACAACTGGGAGATTTCCACAAAGTTTTAGACTTTCAAATAAAAAATATATTTCTTAATTGCAAACATTAGGGTCCTAAGTTGATTAACATTCTAGTGCTGTATCTTCTGGAAAAATACTAAATACAAAACGGTCCCCCGTTTTCCATTTTATATTCAGGCCCTGCAATCCTTGAAATGCTTGAAATGCAAGTTGTAAAATGCAACTTTAAAAGAGAATTCATTGTGCCAGAATTGACAGAGGGCAGCAGAAAACTTACAAGCTGTCCTCCAGTCGATTCAAAAAGTAATTAATTGCAGCTGCTGTTTTGCAGTGAGCTGGGGAAATGTCACCAAATACAGAAAACTCCAAAAAGAATGACAAGGCCTTCCTGTAATTTTCCCAGCCTAAACAGAAATGAGATGAATGCATTGTGACTGCTGTAGGTAATGAGACTTTGTAAGATCATTATAAATAGGGTGCATAATTAGCATTCTACAGTTCAGTAAGCATTTTGTGTTGTTTTCGTGAATTTGGAGTAGGCCCCAATGGCTTGACAAAACATCCACTCTCTCTAACCAGGCAAACATCTTGTCTTTAGATGCTCCCTCCAAATACACTGACTGTCAAATACTTGCGAAGATGAATTTAGAAAATAATCAAAACAGTAACTTCAAAAAGAATTAACAGTAAGTTAGTGGCTACATGTGTCAGCAATGTGCTATTCACTCTACAAACTACACTTTACATGTATCATCTCATTTAACTCACATAAGGCAACTATCGCTCTTCTCTTTCATCAATGAGAAACTTGGGCTTGAAGAGGTAAACTTAACCAATATTCATAGATAACAAACTATTTAAACCCAAGTCTATATAGTTTGAAATCCTCGATTCTCTAAATCATACCATCTTACTTTCCACAGATTCTGCAATGTATGAAAATTTATATTGTGGAGTTTTTTTTCCTTTGAGTTGCTCTTTGGAGTGATGTTTACTATGCCTTTTAGTAAAAAATGTTCCAGAAGAGCAAATGCATTCACTATGGAGAGGCTGGTGAAGGCAGGCATTACAAAGGGAAAAAAATGTTGAAATTGTTAATGGATGAGTGTTGGGCACCATCCATCATTCTGTACTTGTATTTGCAAAGGTGAAATCATAAATATCCAAATGTTTTATTTATGGTAAGGATTAAAGATGGGAGGACTAAAAATAATGTGACTATCTTTGTTTTCAAAATGGAAGGAAGGCATCATTGGTTTAGAAGAACATCAGTAAAAAGTAAGGAATACATATCTTTTTGTATCAAGAAAAAAAAATTGTACTTTAGGTCTCAAATGTATCATGACCAAAGACATCTTGAAAACTATTGTATGAGCTAAGGATCTGTGTAATCAGGGACTTGTGAGAAATGAAATACAGGGAAAGAGAGTAAGCCAGGTTTCTAAGGAGCTCCTTTCCCTGTATTAGTTGGGGGTAGAGTCTAAAATCATGCAACCAAAAGACCCAAGGCACAATAATGTAAGCATTAGAGAAGCTTACTTTTCTTTCCTGTAATAGTTAAAAATAAGAAGTCCACGGCACCTGCGTGGCTCAGTCAGTTCAGTGTCAGACTTGATTTTGGCGCAGGTCATGATTTCACGGTTCATGGGATCGAGCCCCACTTCAGTCTCCGAGCTGACTGTGAGAGCCTGCTTAAGAATCTCTCTCTCCCTCTCTCTCTGTGCCTCTCTCTCTCTGAAAACAAATAAATAAACATTGAAAAAACAAATAAAAATAAGAAGTCTATAACCAGTAATGAGCTCTGCTATCGTCAAGATATACCTTCATCTGCAGTTGCTTGGTACCTGCACCTGGGACCAAGGAGATACAAGACTTGTTCGTTTATGAGTCAGCTTCAGAAGCGGCACACATAACACTGCTGCTTAGCACTTAGTCACATGGACACAAAGCCTCCTGGAAAATGGAGTCTTTTGTGAGTTGGCCATGTGCCCAGCTAAGATTCTGGAAGGAGAATATGAATACTGGTGGCCAAATACTACTATCGGCCCTACCCAGCCAGGGAAGAAAGGAATGTCGGTGGCTGAGCCTCAGGAAACATCATGTTCAACAAAGGTTGAGTTGAGGATTTCCTTGTCTCCTCAAATTCCCTCCCCTTTTTCTGGATACCTCTTTGCCCTAACTATCTCTGGAGGCCTGTAAAGTAGAGGAAAGAAATACATGTTAAGTATGTAAGGTGGGGTTTTGGTGCCCAAATCCCATCATTCATCATTCTACCTTTCTCAGGTTGATAACATTCAAGAACAAAAACAAAATAGCTAAATGAAAAACAGAGGTCCAACATTATTAATTATCAGACAAACATATACAAAACGATAGGGATTTTCTGGATTTCATTTTTTCTTCAGGAAACATTAGCCTGCAGATCAAAGAATACTGTCCTACACCTTTCCATTTTTGGGGTCTATGGAATCAACTCGGAATCTTTTTATCCTATAAGTCACATGGACAAGAATGAAAAGTATGTTTCACACACACCCCTACCCCCCCAATGTGAGATGGAGCTGAAGGTGTGAAGAGGTCAGTGGACCACATCCAACCTGCACCTACCTCAGGACTTCCAGATACAGAAGACAGAATGCTACATTTGGGTGAAAGAACTGGAAGCAGAAAACCACTAATGGTTGGGTGCCTTTTATGTTACATTCAGTACTTAGTTCTGACCAATCACTTCTGCTTCTCCTTCTTTGGGGAAAGGTAGTTAGTAATGAGTAGAGACAGAAAGGAGCGGTAGGGGCAGAATTTTCCTCCTCTATAGGTTGAAGCGTAAAAGAGAGAATGAGAAAATAACACACCAGTTAATGTAGAAGAAGTTACAATAAAAACAAGTCATATACATCCACTGGGTAATTGGTCTCCTTCTAGTCAAGTGGTAACTCAAAGATAAGTGTTTACCACCAAAAGACTTTGGGATGACATAAAACAGGCCCATTTATGGAACTACACATGGAAGCAATCCAAAGGACACAAGACACAAAGAAGCACATACACATCCATATCTTCTCTGTTCTTGGATGTAGGAGAAAACACGTTAGATAAAACCTGGATATTAAGAACTTGCGGTTTGGGTGAGTTGTTTTTTCAGTAGGATGAACTCCCTGCTGCCAACTATCATAGTGACCATGCTCCTACATTAAAGAGAGGCTGTGGCTCCGGCCAAGTATGTACTATTTGATGGGCTGGTGTGTATCTCATCCTAAAGATCATTTCTAGGGACCGTCACAGGAGTCTGTGTCTTTTCTCTGTTTACATCTCAGGACTCAGACGACTGCTGCTGAAATTGAAGGGAAGCTAACCTGGGGCTTTCCACTAGGAAGGGGTTAGTTTAGAACCTAAACCCTAAATTCAGTGTGTTGGATTATAGCCTCAATGTCCCTCTATTAAAATGGAAATACTAACAAATATTGAAATCATTAGGTTACTACGAAGATGAACTAGCATCACGAACACCAGGCACTTAACATAATGTGTAATGTGATGCAAGAATGTAACACCTTATTAAAATTGTTGTTAAGGATTTGATTTTCTGTACAATACGGTAAGTTTTGGACGTAGAAGAACAATTAGCATGTTTTTGCTTCAAAAGGTATATAACCTAATAGAGACAGACAGATAGGAAAAGCAATTTGAACAACAACATAATACTTGTTCTGTCATAGATGTATTCTCAGTGTGTTTTACAGGGGGGCCACATGTTTTGCCTAATTTAATTCAAAAGGAAAAAGAAAATTTTGAAATTATGTTTCTCTCTAAATCCCGACGCCTAAGGAGAGTCCCATTTGCAATTTCAGCCATATCAGGAAATTGAGTGCCACCAATTTAGGTTGTCTTCCTCAACCCTCACAGCTGCAAAATACATTTCTTGCTTCACATCTTAATGTTCAAAACCTATCTCCATTCCACTTAGCGTTTGAAGTGTGAATGACATTTTCACATGCAGTGTTTATCAACATCTAGAAATAATGTACATAAAGCAGCTAGTAGGTGTTCAGTACATTTTCTGATTCACTAAATGTGACTTAGTCAAACCAAATAGGATCTCTGAATGACAAGGAAATGTCAAAAAGATTGAGGGTCCAGCATGGAATTGAAAAAAACAGAGTGAGAGCTAGGTTAGGGGCATTACAAAGAGAGTGTAGAGAACAAGAGAACTTTCTCCTCACCAGTTTATTTTTTTTAATTTTTTTTAAATATTTTTTATTTATTTCTAGGAGAGAGAGAAAGAGAGAGAGAGAGACAGCGTGAGCAGGGGAGGGTCAGAGAGAGAGGGAGTCACAGACTGAAACAGGCTCCAGGCTCTGAGCTGGCAGTCCGCACAGAGCCCGACGCGGGGCTCGAACCCACGAACCGGGAGATCATGACCTAAGCGAAAGTCGGACGCTTAACCGACTAAGCCACCCAGGCGCCCCTCTCATCACCAGTTTAAAAAGACAACCACTGAAAAGAATTTAGTTGTCACGTCAAGGATCCTTCCTTTTTAAATAAATATCTGATGAATTCTCTTGCCTTTTAACTCGCTGAAAGGATTGATGGGACAAAAAATTGTGGAGACGGTGTAGGTTAATTGGACAATGCATTGAATTTATACTTGCATCCAATGGACAGAATGACTTATATCATAGGAATCAGTGTGGCTAAGTATATGACCTGGTACCTAAGAATTTGCCAAATGCCAAGTGAAAGGCGGAATGAGAGACTGATAGTTTCCTGGTACTTCCCAGGAAACGAATCCTTGCAATAGCTTGGACTTTCATGCCACACTGTCTACTTAGCATATGTCCAAGTACTTCACCAGCTATGGATGCTTTTCTAATTTCTGATAACTCCTGGGACTGACTTCCCAAGCCAGACCACCTTTATTGCTCAAGAAACACATGCTGAGGTTCACAGGCATTCTTATTTCCTCTGACATTTATGTTTCCTCCAGTGTCCCTTTCTCACGTCTTCTGAAATAGGACGTGTTCAGTGATATGAAATGTGTTGTCTGACAATGTGATCAATAGAGCAGAAACCTGCCTCAAGATACTCTGAGACCTATGTCTCATATTCATAAAGGGAGTTATTACTTTGGATGCGTGCTAGGCTGCCGAGTCTCTCCATTTTTATTAATTGCATCTCTCAGCTGCACTGGGTAGAAAGGAGCTGCTGCTTTATGAGTTTTCTCATTTCCCCAGTTCTGCAATGTTTTGGACTCTGAATGGGGCAAAAAAATAATTCACAAAAGTAACAGTTGTTGTTTGTCTCATACAATTAAATTCCTAGAATTGACTCCAGAGGTGATGTTTTGAAGTGGAGCAGTGTATATTGGTCATAAATGTCTTTGCCATTTGTTGAAATTGGAGTTCGATTTGGAGATGAAATCTGATAGAGTAAACAGAGAGTGAGACTGGAGTTAGGACACATACGTTATTGCCTGAGTACCCCTGCTGACTGCCTGGGACGTTTTACTAGATCATGCTTTTCTGGGCTCCAGTTTCTTCGTGTGCAAATGTTGATGGCTGTGTCTATTCTTCTGGAAGATGAAGGGTTTTTATTTGTAATTATATGTATATGATAAGGCAATTGATACAAAAACTCTAAATTACAGCCAGGGCTTGCAGTCTGTGAAGTCACATAGCACCCCATGCTTGGTTTAATGGTCAACTGTCACCGCCTTGAAGGTTTTAACAGTTGTGAGCAAGGGGCCCAGCATTTTCCTTTTGTACTTGATTCCACAAACTATGTAGCTAGTCCTGATGGTGGAATATCATATTGTAACTAAGAAAACTAAGAAAACTTAATAGATAGAGATTTCTATACTACAAACTATAAGTTATTTTTTAAATGAGATAAATTAATAATTCATCCAATGTTTACAAGGAGAACTTGTTTTTTTTTTTTTTTTAGTTCTTACCATATAAAGTACTCAATATTAGCTAGTGTATTATAATACTGACGGGAGTAATTTCTGCTTGGTTTTATATGATACAGCCATCATTACCTAATGGGAAAACTAGTAAAATCCTCTGGGAGAAGTGAACTTAATAAAGTTTGAAAAATTCTCTTTGGGCCAAGGTCATATTTTTTGTCTCAGTACTTTAGAAAAGACTGTAATTTCTAAAATTTTATTGGAGAGAGAGGGAGAGAGAGAATCTAAAGCAGGATCCATGCTTAATGCCAAGCTTGATACAGGCCTCGATCCCACAACCCTGGGATCATGACTTGAGGCAAAATCAAGAATCAGCTGCTCAATTTCTGAGCCATCCAGATGCCCCAAGACTGTAATTTTGAAGTAGAAACTGTTTTCTATCATCTTTTATTTTTTTTTAATGTTTATTATTTATTTTGGGGTGGGGGGCTAAGAGAGAGGGAGACAGAGAATCCAAAGCAGCTCTAGGCTATCAGCACAGAGCCCGACACAGGGCTCTACCTGACTGAGCCCCCCAGGCTCCTGTCTTCTGACATCTAAAGTCTGTGTGGCTGATGACTGTCAGGCAGAATCCTAAACACAGGTCAACCCGGCAACACCAAGCAGAGTGGTAGTCACTGCTGTGTCTGTTATTACAAACTGTAAGTAATCAATTTTGTTTCCTGAAAACACCTTATTGAGTATGATGAATCAGTGACATTAACAACATATATGTGGGGAGGGGGCAAGCTATGACTAGTCAGTTTAGTTGTTAGATACATTAGAGCTATTACATTACTTTTGTTTTTATCCCTTTATTAGCCCTGTCATATAGAACTAATAAGTTGAGAGTTGTTTTTCAGGAGTTGAGACTTTTTGTTTTACTGCTTATTTATTTTTGCATGAGGAGAAGAAGAGTATGAGGTTGTTATTCGTTCAAGTCCATATACCTCTAGTCATCAATCCATGAACCACTCACAAATAATACCCTCTTGCATTCCTAGCTTTCAGCTTTCAGGCTTTCAATTATTTAGTTGACCAATCACAAGACTCATGATTATAGGTGGCACATGGAAGAAACTTCATCTTTCATATTTTATGTGTATTTTTATTATATTTCTTTTGTCATATACAAAAACATGCTTATTTCAGAGAGCTGATAGTGTTTGTTCAGAATACCAGCATTGTAAACAGATGATGTAACAAAATGTTTTAAGTCCTATGACATTAAAAATATAGTGGGGGGGGGCACACCTAATTCAGACTAGAAAGGTAAAGGGAAATAAAAACACATTTAAGCTGATACCTAAATGATATTAGTAACTGGCTTGAACCCACAGTTTGACCTTAAAGTTAGGTTGGAAGCAGAAAGTATGAACAAACAAATAGACAGGTGGAGTGTGTATAATCTGGTCAAATATGAGAAAAATGAAGTAATTGAGGTGGAGAGACCTAGCTAATCTTTAAAGAAAAAACAAAACAAAACAAAACAAAACAAAACAAAACAGTAGTTAATGGGAGATAACCTGGATCTGATATCAGTGGAATGTGGACATGAGAAGTCAAGTTGAGAGTAGTAGGTGCTTTTGGAGAATATTTTCTTCTCTTTAAGAAATGCTACATGCAAACTCTGAAGACATAGACTGTGTCATATCACAGGGATAGAGACAATCTTCTCAGTAATAAGCCCTCTATATCCTGTGTTGAGTAACGGGATGAATTATCTGGCTAGCATGGAGGCAAAGAAGTTAAAAATGACCAGCTATATTTGTCCAAGTGAAGTCTTGAAAACTGAAGTCTGTAACTAAGCAGTACGCCCGTAAATTTTCTTCCTGGACAGGTTCCTTACCCTTTATTTATTTTTAATTTTTTTAATGTTTGTTTATTTTTGAGAGAGACAGAGACAGAACAAGCAGGGGAGGGACAGAGAGAGAGAGAGGGAGACACAGAATCTGAAGCAGGCTGCAGGCTCCCAGTTGTTAGCACAGAGCCTGATGTGGGGCTTTAACTCACAAACCATGAGATCATGAACTGAGCCAAAGTCGAATGCTCAACTGACTGAGCCATCAGGTGCCCCAGATTCCTAACACTTTAGTATAATACTTTTTATACATAAATAAGGATAATACTTATCTAGACAGAGAGAGAAGGGGTACATAGTGGCTTTTTAATGGAGGGAAATCCTATTAGAGTTTTACTCTACTTTTTAAAGAAGTTTTAAGAGATGTTTCAGAGTCTAAAACACATTTAACTATTTTGTATTATCTTCTCCATTGGTAGAGTCTGTAAAGGTATAATGGACCACAGACTTCTTCCTAATGGCAATGTAGAAACATCTGTCCTTTGAATAATAAAAGTAATGAAAACCAGTGGTGAATAGCCAGCATCCAGAATTTTCATCCAGGTCAAATGAAGAACACATAACCAAGTCTAGGAAATAATAAATTCTCTTGTAACTGATTTTTTTTGTAAAATTGCAAACTGGTCATAAATTTGCCATAAACTTCCATTTGCTTTTCCTATATTTGAGTTAAAAAACAACAACAACCCTAATTCTAAATTCTGAAAAAGGTACATTTGTGAATGTGGTCTTAACTATAGAGAAACTATACCAAGGAGAAGCTATTTATTTAGTTGATGACAGAATGTTAATATATACCAGTGACATGCATCATGTGAAAAACTATTAAAATTAGATCAAATAAAGCCAGTGCCTTGAAGGAAAAATGGGATTCAAATGAAAATATTTTTAATAAAAGCATTACAAAAGAACCTCAATGTAATTAGTTTTAAAAATATTTTGAGCATTGATTTTTTTTTTAAAAAAATTAAGGTATTTATATATCATGAGGAAAAAGACTAATTAGTGGTTGATTCCTTAGGCAGAGTAAAATCTATTGTTACACAGAATAATTTTTTAAATCTAATGAAGAAATGTAAGCTCGAATCCCTTATATTAAGGTGATTAAATGAATCATGTTTCATGTACTTGATCAAACAATACTGTCAGGAGAGTAAAGTTAGTAGAGTAAAAATCAATTATTTTGATTCCTGAGCATGTTTTTGTGCTTATTCATGAATTAATATTCTACGGCCTCAGATCCTTTTGCTAACTACAGTCTCACTAAAGTTTGCCGTGTCATCATGGGGCCCAAGAGAAGGTATATGGGTCATTTTCAGAACCACTCAGGAAAATAAGTTTCTTAGATGGTAGACCAACATTTTGTATTCCTTAAGTGTACAGAGCATTTATTAGGAATGAAGAGAGACAGTGAAAAACTAACAAAAGGCATGTTTATTCTTCTAATTTTCTTCTTCCAATTTTTATTATGCCCCTCCTCTCAAAAGAGAGAGAGAGAGAGAGAGAGACAGTCCCAAAGGATGAGACAGTGAGCTATCTATTTTATTTCATCAGAGTTCCCATTGCAGGAAAACACAAAAGTTTCAAAGTGGGTTCTGTGCTGGAATGTCTGTGTGGGCTTTGGTGGGAGAGCTGCAGTCAGACCCTGTGTTTGGTCAACAGAACTTGGGCGTCTCAGTCTGGTGGGCTCCATGCTACGTGTATGGAGGCGCCATGGTCCCGATGGCCGACCGCACTATGATAAATTTAAGAGCTTCTGTTCAAAGATTGGACAAACCTCTGATTGAAATCATTATTTTTAGTTTGGATATGACTTGCTCACTTTTGAGGTCCCTAAAGAACATGACTTCAAAGGTCTGTTAGAAGGTATTTCAAAGTTTGTACCTCCCCTCCTAGGTCCACAAAGCCTTCACAATAATGTCTGCTGGGAGTTTAAATTCTTGCTTTGTGCTCCTTTTTGTAATGAGATCCCTTTCACCCTTAGTAAAATTTGACCTACTTCATCCTTTTCTAAGTTAATGTTCAGATCCATTTATGGTATATAGGTCATTTTCACCCCTTCAGGGATTTCTGAAAAACAAACAAACAGAAAACAACCTGTAGTAAACATGGTTGCAAATTCTTTGCTACTCCTCTAAGTAGGGTGTGGAGTAGAATTCCTCCCTGCCTTAAACTGGCACTGGTTTTACAGACTTATTAACCAATGGAATGCAACACAAGTTACCCTCTGAAATTCTGAGGCTACATCATAATAAGTCTTGTAGCTTCTGCCTGGGTCTCTTAGAATATTCCCTACTGGACCTCTGAGACTAAATAAGAGAAAGGTCCCATTTCAGCTCGGATTTCCAGTCCTCCTATCAAGGTACCAGGCATATGAGTAAACATCATGGATTCTTAGGCTAAGATGAATGCTGGATCTCCGAGGCTAACAGAAAAAAAAAAAAAAAAAGAGAGAGAGAATAAAAGCAATAGGGTGACCCCACAAAAGACTGTTAATTCAGTTGGAGACAATTAAAGAATGGGAGTTTAGAAAACGGCCCAACCATGAGAAAACAAGATAATTCAGCAGTGGAAAGAGAGGCCTACCTTATGAGTAGGGTAACTGCGATAGGAAAAGCAGATAGGAAAACTGGAGAATAAAAGTACTGGTTACTGAAAAGTCAAAAGGAGAAGTGAAGGTAGCCACAAATAGGAAAGGGTCCCAAGACAGTGTATGAATTCTCTCCAAGTTCTTGACTGACCCCTGAACTCTGGCATTCAGTAGTCATAGAGTAAATTACAGTTGAGATATAAATCAGTTATCCTTGAAGACTTTTCTCTTCCCAATGACTATTGCTTAAATTTCAGTGGCTACTTTGAGTTGTAATGAGGCTGAAAATACAGTCTTTTTTTTTTTCTATTGCAGATTATTGTCAGCAGAAATAAAATAGAATTTATGTTCATAAAGGAGTAGGGATTTCTAGTCACCTGTCTGGAATTAGGTAAATAACTATAATTATTTGTCCCCTCCCCACAATTAAACACTTTCCATAGGTAGGAATTCTGAAATAGATTTATGAATTGTGACTACAACCTTATCCCCTCACTTTTTCACTGTAGAAGACCCAGATAATATTATTTTTACCAAGATGTTGAAAAGTATTTGGTGATCGGGCAAGAACATCTTGGGAAGAAACAGAGTGAATGTTCTCTATGCTAAGAGATTCTAGTAAGAGAAGATAAAATTGGAATAGCTTACTGTGTTTCTACCATGATCAAAAGAATGCTCTCACCATAAGGATCTTCGGCCATGGCTAACTGGTTATGAGGTCTTTTAGACTGAAATACTTGGACAAGCCATTAAAAATTTACTTAGTATATGTTTCTGAATGATACCAGAACTGGTGAAGAGATACCTGACTATAGCCACAATGATAGAAAATTTCTAGTTGAGTTGTTTCATAAAATCTTATTTGAATGTATAACTTCTGTCAGTTCTACTTTTATTTGACCCTTCATCATGTTGCTTCTTAAACTTTTGTATTATTAACTCATATTACTACTTGCCTTTGTATGAATGTCTTATCTCCCAAACTAATTTTTACCTTTTTTAAGTAGAAGTGATTTTTTTTAATGTTAATTTTCTTGCATTTATAAATATTTTCTAGCACACGCATTACTCCACAGAAAGAAAGAAGAACAGGCACTTGGGCCTCTTGGATACCATAGTTTACTAGGCTACTGGTCGCCTAATTGGAAAAGTTACAGTTTCATTTTAGTTGGGGTCTTCAGGTCGTCACAGTCTGCTTTTGGTTGTGCTATTATTAGGAGCTCATCCATATAGCTTCTGAATGCCTTTGTTCATTTTTGAACAATTTTTGAACATAAATTCATGCCCTCCTTTGTTCCACAAATGGGCACATCATAAAGGCAACTCTGTGTCCTAAAGCCCTTGCCCTCGTCTTCTTGTGTTTCCTCACTCTCAGACAGTGCAAACAGAGTCACCCTGGGAAGCTTCCATATCTGGGGCAAGCACCTCACCTGGGTGTTGGCAGAGAGACAAGCCATGATGGATTTTCTCAAAAACAGTGAAGATGATGAAAAATGTCTTGAAAAATAGAGAGAAGCCTTAAAGTTCTGTGCCTACTCTTGCTGTTCAGATTCTGAGACCTTGCCAGAGCTGGACCCAGTGGTGTGAAAGTGATCTTTGTTGGAAAAATATGGGCAGAAAAATACAGTTATTGTGCTGCTTCTTATTTCTTAAAGTGCCTAGCTCAACAACGAACATGTTACCCACCTATAATTAGTGCATTAAATTTACTGGACACAAAATCTAGACAGGATATAGTTATTAATTTTTGCAAATGCTGCCTTCAATCAGAAATCCTTTCCCTATCTCCTGGACATTTATCTTGGGAAGATAATGATTTCTGTTTTTCTATTCACTTTATGACATTCAAGTATTTTCTAAATATAATTCTATGTTTATATAGTGTAAAATCAGCTGAATATATTTTAATCTCTCCATATATCCTCCAATAACACATACTAATCAATAAGGAGAGAATACAAATCTTCCATTACTCATGCCTACAGCACAACGAAGAGACCGCAAGTACTACACATTTCAATTTGTATGAAAATAGGGAAATAAATATCTGAAGCCAGTAGAGCCATCTGCAAACCCTACAAAAGACAGAATATTCAATTAGAGAATGCCAAAAAAAAAAAAAAAAAAATAGACTTCAGAAAGCAGCCTAACCATGACAAGAGAAGACAAGTCTCAGAAAGAGGAGATTATACCCTGGGTAGGGAAATAGGGAGTTGGGAGAACAGGTTTGAGATATGATTAGTAAGTCTACTAAGGTACTGAAGAGTCAAAAAAGGAGAGACTTGAAGGTGGCCACAAATGGGGGGGTCCTTAAAATAGCACATAAATTCTCCCTAAACCGTTGTATGACACCTGAACTCTGCATGCACTGGGAAAGTCCCCAGTTATCCCAAGGTAAACCATAGCTGGAAGATGGGAATACCTGATCTGAGACTTCAGCGGCTTCCCAGTGAGAGAAGACAGAATGTGAAGCTCAAGTTAAGGGGCTTGGTAAATAACTTGGATTTTCATGAATGAGAAGTCAATATTATATCTAAAGACTAAGGGATTTGCCCAACGTTTAGGGGAAAATTTAAAAATAAGACAGTCTAACAAAGACTGAAATGAAGACTCCATAAAGTTGAGGTTCTCTGCCAGTTCTTTATCTGATTAGAAAACAAACTCAATACACTACAGAGGGAAAAACCCAGTGTAATCCAGGGTCCCTACAAAATAGCATCCTTGATGCACAGGATAAAAGTTTAAAATGTACTAAGTAGGTGAAGAAACATAATTTGATTGATAGTTAAGAGAAAAATCTATAAACAGTAATAGAAGCACAAACAACATAGATGTAGATATTAGCAATGGCTCTAAAATATTAGGATACATTTGCTTACAGAAAAATATACACAATTGGTGGAATGATGGGAACTTTAATTAAGATGCAAATGGAAATCAGGGCACCTGGGTGACTCAGTCAGGTGAGCTTCTGGACTTCAGGTTTGGGTCATGGTCTCACTGGTTTAAGCCCCACACTGGGCTCTTTGCTGATAGCTCATGGCCTGGAGCCTGTTTCAGATTCTGTGTCTCCCCCTCTCTCTGCCCTTTCCCTACTCATGCTCTGTCTCTCTCACTCTCAAAAATAAATAACAAAATATTTAAAGAGATAAAAGATAAAAATGGAAATGAAAGAAATAAAAAATAAAATATCTGAAGTTAAAAAGAAAATCATTGGCTGAGATTCACAGAATAGCACAATCCCAGTAACCTTTAAAACAAAATCATTCTACCTAATATATGTGTAGTTGTAGATAGAGGAAAAGGCAGAAAAGATAATTTGAAAAAAATATTTGTATAAAAATATACCTAAATTAATGAAAGTCATCAAGTCAAACATCTTAGAGATTCAGCCTATGTTCAGCAGGGTAAATTCGAAGGAAAACACATTTATGCACATCAAGTTAATATACTACAAACTGAAGATGAAGAAAAAAAATTAAACACAAGTAGAAGAAAATGGGTACATTACAATAAGAGGAACAATGATAAAAATAGCAATTGACTTATCTTCAGAAATAATGGGGGCCAGAAGGTAATAAGGCCCTATCTTTAAAATGCAGAATTTGGGGAAAAAATCCCCCAACTTAGAATTCAACATGAAACAAAAATATTTTTCAGAAATGAAGGCAAAATGATGATTTAAAAAATTCTGTTAATGTTTATTCTTTTTTGAGAGACAGAGAGACAGAGTATGAGTGGAGGAGAAGAGACAGAGGGAGACACAGAATCCAAAGCAGGCTCCTGGCTCTGAGCTGTCAGCACAGAGTCCGATGTCGGGCTCAAACTCACGGACTGCAAGATCATGACCTGAACTGAAGTCAGATGCCCAATCGACTAAGCCACCCAGATGCCCCAAATTAATGATTTTTTAAGATAAGTTAAGGGTGAGGAAATTTATCATTACCAGGTCAATACAATAAAAAATGCTCAAAAATGGTTTTGGTTTTTTTTTTTTTTTTTTTTTTTGGCTGAAGGGAGTTCCAAGTTAATGAAATTCAGGTCTACAGGAAAAAAGAATATCATGGAAATGACCATGATGCAAGCAAATATGAGAGGCAATTTTTGTGTTCTTAAATACTTTTAAGCCAATTGACTACAGCAAAAAAAGCAGAGTGTAGAGTTTATAACATAGGTAGAATTAAGGACAAGGACAAGAATAAGATAAAACACAGGAAAACTGAGTTATAATTTTGCAAGGTTCTTACACATGTAGTGCTATAATAATAATTCAACTTTGGCAGTGATAAATTAAGGAAACATTTTAATTCTAGTAATAGCTATACATTAAAAACAAAATACCAAGTATCAAACATAGAGCTACAGACAATAGAGGGGAAAGAACTGAATACCACAAATACTTGAAAAGCAGACAAGAAATAAGGTATAAAAGAAGGAGGAAACACAGAAAACAAATAAAGGATAAATAGCCAGAGAGTAGACTGAGACTCAACCATAGAAATCCTCACTGTAAATGTAAACATACCAAAGAGTCTTCTTAAAAGACAAAGATTTCCATAAGGAATTACCAGAAAGACCCAGGTATAGACCGTTTGAAATTAATGTATCTCTAAGAAATACAATAGGAACTTTATTTTAGGATATTTTGAATAACAGGGACTGGATATATCCTACCACCTTAAAAAAACTTTCATAAACTAAGCAAAACATATGAAACAGTAAGTTTTCAGACACTTAGACAACAGGCAGAGCAAGACTGTGATCCTTAAGAGAGCAAACAAATAAGGTAAGCTCTGTATACTGACTGGTAGGAGTTTCTCAGGCAATGGCAGGGACCCAGATAGAGCTTGGCGTTCTTGCAGATATGAAGAGACAGAAATTGAGTTGGGGGAGGCAACACTGGCTAGAATTTTTGGGGTAGAATGTTGGAGACGCTTGAATTGCAAACACAGGAAACCACAATATACTAGTGATCCTAGTCAGTGCCTCAGGGCAGAGAAACAGTAACAGGATTTAAGACTGAAACAGAAGAAGTAAAACTATCTTGAGTTGCTGATTATCAACAGCATGATTAAAACAGCATGATTGTTTATTCAGAAAATCCTAAGAGATCCACAAAGAAGCTACTAGAATGCTTAAGTGAGTTTGGTAAGATTGTAGAATATAGAGTCAATGTACAAAAAAAAAAAAAAAAAAAAAGTCAACTGCATTGCTATGTAACTGAAAAAATGTAAATTGATATAAAATTGCCATTTATAATAATATCCAAAAAATACCCCTGAAATGCTTAGGGATATATTTTGTGTATGACACATACACTGATGAGAAGAAAACACTGCTGACAGAAATTAAAGACCTAAATAAATGAAGTGATACCAAAAGACTAAATATTTTTAAGATACTAGTTTCACCCCAAAGTAACCTCTAGATTCAAAGCAGCCCCAATCAAAATCATAACCTGTTTTTATGTAATAAAAGGCAACAAGCTGATTCTGAAGTTGTTATGAAAGTGTAAAGGATCTAGAATAGCCAAAATAATTTTTAACTGGAACAAAGTTGGAGAACCTACACTACCTGATTCCAAAGCTTGCTATGGGACTGCAGTGGTCTAAAAATAGACCCACACATACATCAGCTGAAGTCCAACAGAACTTCCAAGGTCATTTGGTGGGAAAAGGACATTATTTTGAACAAAAAGTGCTAGAAAAAACTGGATATCTATAGGTAAAATAAACTTTTACCTTAAAACATATGCCAAAAATGACTTAAACTATATTATTCACAGATGTTTAAAAGCAAAAAATAAGACTTTAATAAGGAAATAGGAGAAAGATCAAGGTATTTTAGATAGGTTCAAAAGCTTGAACCACAAAATAAAAAAAAATATTGTACTTCATTAAATTAAAAACTGTGGTTTACAGGGACACCTGGGTGGCTCAGTCAAGTTAAGCGTCTGACTTGGGCTCAGGCATGATCTTGCATGATCATGAACTTGAGCCCCACGTCAGGCTCTGTGGTGACAGCTCAGAGCCTGGAGCCTGCTTTGGATTCTGTGTCTCCCTCTGTCTCTCTGCCCTTTCCCTGCTTGTGCTCTGTCCCTTTCTTTCTCTCTCAAAAATAAATCAACTTAAAACAAAACTTTTAAAAAACATACAAAGAAACCTGTAGTTTACAAAAACATCATATAGAAAATAAAAAGATAATCCACAGCCTTGGGAAAATATTTTCAAAACATATGTATAATAAAATTATACATTTCAATAAAAGAAGATGGAACCCCCCAAATTGGGGAAAAACTTCTGAACAAAACATCACAAAGTTACACATTCAACTAAGAAACATATTCATTATTTGCTCCACTTCATCAGTTATCAGAAATATGTAGCATAACTACAGTGAGATACCACTACACACCTGCTACAATAGCGAAAATTAAAGAGATCGATCATGCCATGTGCTAGTGAGGATGTGGAGCAATCACTATTGCTAACACAAAAGGGCACAAAATGATACAGCCACATAAAAAAATTTATCAGTTTCATATGAAGATAAACATAAATTTACCACATGACTCAGTCACTCCACACATAGTGTTTACCCAAGAGAAATGAAAACTTAGTCACATAAAAGATATAAATTTGTGCACTTATATGAACTTTATCCATAAGAACAAAGTTTGGACACAAAGTCAATTAACAGGTGATTGGATAAACACATTGCAATATATACATTTAGTGAAAAGAAATTGCAAAAAATAAAAAAATGAACTACTGATGCATGCAATAGCATGGACAAATCTCAAAAATGCTAACCAAAAGAAGCCAGACACAATGAATATGTACTGCTTGATTCTATCTATATAAAACTCAGAAGAAGGCAAGTTTAAACTACAGTGACAAAAAGCAGATGAGTCCTTACCCTGGGTATGGGAGCGGGGTTAAGGACTGAATGAGAAGGGTGAAAAATAGCCTTGTCTGTTTGATGCCATTGTAAGGGTGGTTATACGAGTATATAAGTATTTGTTAAAATGTATCAAGCTGTATCCTTAAAATTGATGGCATTTTTTCCTATGCAAATTAAACCTCAACAGGGTTGTGGGAATTTTTTTTTTTTTAAGTCTTAATGTTTATTTTTGAGAGACCGAGTGCAAGTGGGGGAGGGGCAGAGAGACAGAGACACAATGTGAAGCAGGCCCAGGCCTGAGCTGTCAGTGCAGAGCCCGACACAGGGCTCCAACTCAGGAACCACAAGATCATGACCTGAGCTGAAGTTGGGACACTGAACTGACTGACCTACCCAGGTGCCCAGCGGGGATTTTTTAAATCACAAAACACTAAGTACCTAGAATTATTTTTAAGAAAATATTCTTAAAACTTTAAGAAAATCTACAACATTTTACTGTGACAAAGTAAGAACACATAAATAAATGAATGTCTGTTTGTTTTGAAGTTTACAAACTGACTTTAACACTTATATATAAGTTCAAACAGCCAGGAATAACTAAAGCAAACGTTGAAGACATAGAAACATGGATGAAATACCCATAATACTATCTATTCCGACCTATGATATACCTATTCCAATTATAACAGTGTGTTGGGAATTAAAGGCAGACCAACAGACCAGTGTAGTGGAATAGAATCCAGATACACAAATATTATGCTTTAATTATGTCAAAACGGATATTGCTGAGTACAGAAAGGACTTTCTATTCAATAAATGGTTCCGGGATAATTGTAGACTCATATATAGACAAAGTGAATCTTGATTTCTATTCAAAGAATACACGGACTTTAAGTTCAAATGGATTGCAGATATAAATATGAAATATAAAACAATCATTTAAAAAGTTAAGTATCCTTATGACCTTGAAGAAGATAAAGATAAAATGTAGCCTAATGAAAAGAAAAAAAGTACCATATTAAAATAAAGAGCATTTCTTCTGAAAAAAAAAAAAAAACACTATCAAAAGGATGAAAATATAAGTTATAGGATGAATGAAAAAAAGATATTTATAATACATACACCCAGTGAAAATTCATACCGAGAATATACCAAAAAATAAAAAAAACCCAAAACTTACCAAGAAATAGGGAAGTATAGGCAATCTATTAAGAACATTTTGCAAAACAAAGTACATCTCAAAAGAGCATATCCAATTTGCCAATGAACATAATGCAGAATGAGTAAATTAATTAGTCATTAAAGAAATGCAAATTAAAACCGTAATGCCTACCGTTATGTGCTACCACAATGTGTGAAAAGAAAAAGAAGAAAATACCAAGAGTTGGTGAAGATGTGGGACAACTCAAACTCTCACAATGTTGGTGGAATATAGGTTGGTACCATCTGGAAAACCGGCAGCGTTTACACAGCTGTTACAACCTGTGGCCCAGCGATTTTCCTTCTGGGTACAGTCGCAATAGAAATGTATTTATATTTGACCAGAATAGTTTTATCAGAATTGTTATACTCCCATTGTTGAGGAGAAATCAACCCTGCTGACATCTTGATCTTGATTCTCCAAACCTGCGACGAAGTAAATTTCTGTTGTTTGAACAGCCTAGTCTGTGATGCTTTGTTATGGTAGCTTGGGCAGACTAACCGAATTGGTATCCTGGTTAAAGTTCTGCTGCTTTTCCCCTTGCCCTCACTCTAAGAAGTCTATCCTACAGACTTACCGTTCACTCATAGTAGGAGGGATAAATTCATTGTAAGGCACTGTTATAATTGAAAACTATATATACATTTGGAGAAAAAAGAGAATCAAAAAATACATACTGTGGGATTACAATAATATTAAGTTGAAATATCTGAATATAATTTCTAGTGTTAGATGGCGATACAGTGGTCACATCTGGGTGTTGGGTAAAACCGGAAGAGGGTTCCAGGGTCTCCCGAGGTGCTGGAAAACTTCTTCTTCAGCTGAATGACTATGTATGAACACACCTACCCAAGTATGGTCAGTTGGTAAAATTCATCAATATGTATACTTACGGTTTATGTCCTTTCCTATGTGTATGATGCACTTCAATTAAAAGATTAGAAAAATAGAAGTTAGGGGGAAAGTGCAGTCCCAACAAAATAAATATCCACTGTCTTTAGCTTTGGCGACTCAGGTCAAATTCTGAAATAACAGCAAAAGATCCCACTACACACTGTGTAAATGTACTTTGAATTCCCAATCCTCTATTCTCATATAAATAAAGGCAGGACATTTTGGCATAGCACCAAGTTAAAATTTAAGCCATTTGAAGTTAGAACAACTCATTACTATGTTTCCCATAAAAGTACTTTGAAAAGTACCGGCTCTGAGACTAACTGGGAGAGAACACGATTTGCCATCCCATGTGCAAGATGAGAAAACTAAGTAACATTAACTCTTCTGTAACCAGTGCTTTCATATCATTAGGACTTGCTAGGGTGAGGGCAAGGAGGAAAGCAGCAGGACTTTGACCAGGGCACCAAATGAGTGAATTTGCTAGAGCGGTCACACGAAGTATCACCCGCTGGGTTGTTCAGAAAACAGACATTTGTGCTGTCACAGTCGGGAGAAACAGGAGTCTAAGATCAAGGCGTTGGCAGGGTTGATTTCTCCTGAGGCCATTCTCCTTGCTTTTGGGTGACCATCTCCCTGTCCTCCTGTGGTCTTTCCTCTGTGTATGTCTGTGTCCTAATTCCCTCATTTTATAAGGATTCCAGTCATACTGGATTAGGGCCCACCCTAATGATCCCATTTAACTTTACCTACCTCTCTAAAGACCCTTACTCCAAATACAGTCACATTCTGAGATGCGGAAGGTTGGGACTTCAACATATGTATGAATTTTGGGAGAACACAGTTCAGCCCATAACACCAACTAATTTGAAGACTGTGGCAGAATTCTTTTCTTTTTCATACTCAAGAAATATTGCAAAAATACCTCCCACTTCCATGCTAACAGTACCTAAGTTTCACACCCTTTTTCTGTAGGCTTATGGCCCCTTCCCAATACCTAAACCTTGAATGATCTAGGCCAACCACGATCATCCCACTCCCATTCCCAGTCATGTCTCTAGGTGTGGACAAATGATATGACCCTGGTGTATGAGATATGAGGAAGAGCGTATAGGAAGCTTCTCAGAAAGTTTTCCTGATTGTTGAATAGAGAAACAGTGGAGGCACTAGCCCAATTCTTGGCTTTAGATTTTGGTACATGAGGACTTGAGCTGAAGAGAGGTATCTTGGAGCCCTCAGAGTAATATTTCAACTCTAAGAAAGGTAGAGAAGAATGATGGAAAGCCAAGGAAATCACAGTGAAGAAGCTGACCCATAGCTCTGATAGCAGTGAGTTGAATTAACATTGGGATTGCCCTGACCCACACTTCTTGTTGATAACATGAATTTATTTTCTTCTTTCTTAAGACAACCTGAATTGGATAACTTCTCTCTTACAGTCAAAGCCATCTTAATTGAAATAAGGATGATATAATCTATACTCTAAGTATTTTTAAAAACATTTTTAACATGTATGTATGTATGTATGTATGTATGTGTGTATTTGAGAGAAAGAGAGAGCACGAGCAGGAATGGAGCAGAGAGAGAGGGAGACACAGAATTCAAAGCAGGGCTCGAACTCACGAACCATGAGATCATGACCTGAGCTGAGGTTGGACGCTTAACTGACTGAGCCACCCAGGTGCCCCTAACCTCTAAGCATTTTTGTTGTCACAAGTAGCCTATAAGAAATGAAAGAAGGGAGTTTTTTCCCTTCTTATGCAAGTGCTCAGAAGGCCCAGTCACTTTAGTATAAATGAAAATGAGGCATCATACCCACATAGTTTTGCAGCAGTATAATTTTACAAGGAAGAAAAGTTTATGCTTAGGGAATGAAATTTGCCTATAATTTCCATTAGGTTCTTATCATTGTCCTCCTTTACCTCCTAGGAGATTTGGATGTCAGTTTTAGACTTGTCAGCAGTGACAAGATGACTTAGGAAAGTTCCTGACCCCTAGTCTTGTCCAGTGTTATGAAACCAATAAAATGCTCCTGATTTTCATTTTGCACACTGATGTCAACAAATCTCATTCAAACAGATATCTCTTCTAAGAGGCTAACCTCCAGTTTCAGTCTAAGAAATCTGTGCCCCTTCAGGTTTAAAACTTGTTCTCAGAAACCCTATCTGTCATGATGCCTTAAGAATCCTTTTTACTATAATTGTAATCCATTATTTCCTGTGACAAGACATGTACCAAGTCCCTTGATTTCTCTGTCATGTCTCTTTTAAGATCTACGGAGTCTGTCACAAATCCCATGGAACTCTAGATTCTCTATTGCTAGGTAGAAAAGTCTAATTCTACATTGCTTCCAAATTTCTTTCCAGTGCTTTGCTCATATTCAATTTCACAGTGAAGGTTGACATGAAGGCAAGTATTTAACAAATTTTTTTTGTTCTCAACCTGTATTCATTCTGGATCGTTTCTGGGGATTACCAATGTTTTCCTAATTAATCAGTCTATTGATTTTTTATGGAATATAGGCAAATAGATTTCTACAGAAGGTAGCTACTCTCTCACTGAGCTCTAAAGAAAGCAACCAGTACGATATATTTCTACCTTTAAAACTATATATAGAAATGCAAGTAAAGGGGCGCCTGGGTGGTTCAGTTGGTTAAGTGTCTGACTTCAGTTCAGGTCATGATCTCGAAGTCCGTGAGTTCAAGCCCTGCATTGGGCTCTGTGCTGATAGCTTAGAGCCTGGAGCCTTCTTCGAATTCTGTGTTTCCTTCTCTCTCTGCTCCTTCCCCACTCATGGTCTCTCTCTGTCTCTCAAAAACAAACATTACAATAATAATAATAATAAGAAGTGCAAAGAAAATGACACCTCGGTAAATCCATGGCAAAGTTGCCAGTTTGTTTATTCTGAGTTATTGGTCCCAAAAGATTTTAGACTGTTGGAATCAGACGGTACTGTTAGATAAGATCAGAATTGCCAATGCCCATGTTGACAAACTCTCAATTATCTTCTGTATCTTCATTGCTTCCTGTGCATGCTCCATTGCTTCATTGCTTCATCACTGACATACTGATTTGATTAGGTTTGACCAAGTTTTTACTAAGATTAATGATTAACCATGTAAACTGTGATTCAACCTGTGATTTAAAAAAAATTAAATATTTTATTTATTTTTGAGAGGGAAAGAGAAAGTGACAGAGCTCAAGTGAGGGAGGGGCAGGGAGCCTGAAGCAGGCTTCATGCTCTGAGCTGTCAGCATGGAGACCGACACAGGGCTTGAACCCACAAACCATGAGATCATGACCTGAGCTGAAGTCAATGCTTAACCGACTGAGCCACCCTGGCACCCCTCAACCTGTAATTTTAGATTGTTTTCCTGAAATAGACTTTGACGTAGCAGCTGGGTGAATGTTTAGAAAGGAATTCTAAAGGAAAGCCAGGAGTGGAAATGGGGAGAATCTGACCTGCGATATGGTTGCAATTAAAACCTCAGTAGAACCTACAGGTCGGTTATGGGGAGGTTACCCTAAAGCTAGAATAGCCCTGCAGAGTTGCTTTAAATTGAGGGAAGGTCGCTAACCTTTGTACCTACATCATTGGCTGCTAGCCAGGAAGGAATGTAACCTTAACAATAACCCATTCCTTAATCCTGAGAACAATTACCAGTGAATGAAGTTACTGATATTCAAGTAGCTGGGCGGTGAGTGCCTCACTGAGGAGAGAATGTGGCTAATATTTGGCTTATTCTTATTTCATGGGTTAGTGATAAATATTATAGCCTCCACCACTAATATTAGTCTTTGAATGACAACTGATGCTCATCACTTATTTCCTATACTATCCTTGCTATATTCCCTTTACACTTAGTTAGCACCTCTCCTGGTTTAAATGACTTTTCCTGGTGTGTGCACTAAGACCCTCATCCCTCAGAGGTATGAGCCATAGGTTAACATGCCCTTCTCTATGTTATGAGGAGCCTATAGCTGTTGCATTTATTCATTTACTATTAAATCTAAGCAGGGAGACACCAACAGTTACCCCGATATCACCTGTATACCAGATATATTCTTACCTAGCACTCTTCCAATCTGATGACTCATTTCTCTGCCTACTGGTTTTTCATATAAATGAATGAGTGGTAGACATAGCTTAAATTTCACTGAGACTGTCAAATTCTCTGGTGGAAGTGATTGCCATCTGGAGTAACATCTTCTAGGTGCATACAGAAAGCCTAAAGCATTAAAGGGATGGAACTCTACCCTAAGTAGATCAGTGGGTATGATATTTGGCTGGACCACCCCTACTTGCACATGTTGGTTCCCAGACCCATGAATTCTGCCTATTGAGGACATCCCACCTAATTTATAGTGATTTACCACATCCTGAAGGATGGTGCCCCATACTCTTATCATCTCTAAACTGATGTTTAGAAAAACAACGTTTTTTAGAGGCTATTTCAGTGACCTCTTAGACCAGGAGCTGCTGGGTGGTTGTAGTGTGTGAAGCTTCACTGTAGACGCCATGACCATTTGGCCACTTCCAGACTTACTTTGCTATAAAATAGGCCCCTTGGTCTGAGGTGATATTGTGAGGGATCTTGTGTTTGTGTTTCAAGTACTCAGTAAGCCTCTGGAAGGTGTGCTGCCTAAGGTCCTGAGGGCAGAAAAGACAAAGATGTACCCTGAATCCAGGCAGCCCCAGTCAAGATGAATCTCTGCCCCTTTCAAGGTAGAAAGTGCCCAGTCTGGTCAGCTTGTTATCAAATGGCTGGTTGGTCTCCTCTCTGAGGAGATATTGGCAAGGCCGGCTTGATCTTTGCTGGCAGTTTGAGCCATTCAACAGTGGCAGTAGCTAGATCAGCCTTGATGCGTTGCAGCTTATGCTATTAAGCACATGCATGGGCTTCATCCCTGCCTTTACTGCTGCTCACGAGCCCATCATGCCAGCAATGAAGTGGCCCATTCTGTCTACTCAGTTGTTTCATGATTCATTTGTAGTGTATGCCTTCTGTTGTGAGTTAACATGTGATATGAAGATCTTCATGTGTTGTAGCTACTCCCATTTGTCCATCCACATGCTTGTTGTCCTAGACTTTTATGATTTTGATCTTTCAACATTTCTATTTCAAGGCCTCTAACCAACTATGTAGCCCATTTGCTGCTGACAATGAGATTTTGGACATTTTTTGAAAGGGAGGAGCATTTCTTCATCCATACCAAGTGTGCTGCCTTGAATTCTGCTAACTGGGAGGGTTTTCCCTCTTATGCTTCTCTTTCAGGAAAATATCAAAGTGAGGTTTAGTGTAGCAGCCATTAGGTTTTGATTCACACAAATATACTAAATCAATCTGTCCAGAAAACAGGTCTGGACCTCTCCTTTCTCTGTCAGCTGGTCACTAAGCTCCCTCGTAGCCCATGGATGTAAGAGGAGAGGGAAGTGCTCATGTGACAGTCAATAGTTTAAGACATGGAATCAGACCACCTGCTTATGCATTCTGGCTATGCTCATATCCACCACCACTCTAACTCAAGGTAGATTGCTGTTGTGCCACCATGATCTTACGATTTAGAGGATCTCACAGAACAGAGAGCATGTGTTATTTCCATACAGAGAAGCATCTAGTAGCGTATCAGAAAAGCTGTGTTTTTTGTTTATTTGTTTGTTTGTTTACTGCCACAGTTAGTAAGCTCCTTGACGCTGGTGTTGGCAACGACTTTTTCTTTTCTTTTTCTTTTTGGATTTGACATCAAAGCTAAAGAAACAAAAGCTGAAATAAACAAGTGAGACTATATCAAACTAAAAGGCTGCTGCACAGCAAAGGAAACCGTCAACAAAATGAAAAGGCAATCTATCAAATGGGAGAAAATGTTTGCATACAGATGGCTAAGAGGTACAAAAGAGGTGTTCAAAATCACTAATCATCAGGGAAATGCAAATTAAAACCCAACAAGATAGCACCTCACACTTGTTAGGATGGCTATTTTCAAAAATAACTAAGTAACAAACTAACTAACTAACTAAAGAAAACAAATAAATAACAAATGTTGTTAAGGATGTTAAGAGAACAGACCCTCATGCACTCTTGATGAGAATGTAAATTGTTGTCACTATGGAAAGCAGTATGGAAGTTACTCAAAAAAATTAAAAAGAGAACTACCATATGATCCAGCAATTCTACTTCTGGTTATTTAGTTGAATAAAATAAAAATACTAATTGGAAAAGATGAAGCGATAAAGAAAATGTGATATATAATATTAAATATATATTTGTATGTATTATTATATACATATACATTATGTGTGTATATATAATGGAATATTTATCAGCCATAAGAATGAATTCTTGCCATCTGCAACAACATGGATGGACCTTGAGAGCATTATGCTAAGTGAAATAAGTCAGAGTGAAAAAGACAAATACCATATGGCCTTACTTATAAGTGGAACCTAAAAAAAATGCTCACAGATACAGAGCAGATTGGTGGTTACCAGAAGTGGGTGGGAGAAGATCGACAAAATAAGTGAAAAGGATACAAACTTCTGGTTATGAAATAAGTAAGTCATGCACTGTTGGTGGAGATATAATGTAAATCGTGGTGACTACAGTTAAGAACACTATATTGCATATTGTAAAGTTGCTGAGAGTAGATCATTACAAGAAAAAAATGTATGTTTGGTGATCATTTCTCTTTATATATACAAATATCTAATTATTATGTTGTACATCTGTGGCTAATATAATGTTAGACGTCAACTATACCTCAATTAAGAAGAAAAAACTGCCTTTTCTCTGCAGGTGATATTTCCTTACTCCAGAACATCAAGAATCTGAAATCTGATCTTCCTATTAGGGCTTGCCATACACTCTACATGGCATCTTTTCCCATCATCGATGCCTTTAATATCATATGACCTGCCAGGCTTTTTGGCCTAATTGGTAGAAATATATGTACACTCACTTGGACTTGTTGTAGTCCTTTTTTGGTATGGTCTCTGTTCAAAGTTAACAGCCCTCTGTGCCCCCCTAATAAATGAGTCAGAACAATATCCCTTTGGGAATTTGGAGAGAGTACCACAGTATACTTGCCCTAGCTTCCCCAATACAATGGTGCCTTGGCACTCATGTCAATATGATCCCAGAGATATAAAAAATTCCTGTTTTTAATGCTATATTATAAAATTTCTCTTCAAAATTAAAGGGATTTGTGAAAAAAAATGAAACAACTGGCTACTTCAGATGTATATATAGCATAGTCAGGTAAGTTATTTCTCTTGCTAAATGGCTGATCCTAACAAACTGATGGGATGGTCTACTCAATAAAATAAATTTATCAGTTACGGAGGCCTTGGCAGAGAAACACCCTTGGATCACTGAAACTACGAACATTAAGATAAAATAATAAAGAATTTACAACTGAAGTGCTGGGTACAGTGCATACATTTCCCAAGAAATATCAAGTTTCCATTCTGTCAATCATCTGCCATGTTTCTTACTTTGTTTTACTTTCTTTGACAAATTAAACAACTGGGAACTCTTACATTGCCAAGGGAGCTATTTGGGCTGGTAAGAAAAAACATTTTTCTGGGAATTTGTTAAACATTTCCAGAAAGGAAACTACCTAATTTGACTACTACCAATACTGGCCTTGTGCCATATTCATGTTTATTTATACTCTCCAAGCAAAGAAACAAAACAAAACAAAACAAAACAGATTGTTCAAATGCTTAGACACAAATGGTATGACTGATGAGCAGAAATTCACTAAGTCATGGTACTATGAGAGCTATATGTCTGGGGAAAAAGAACACTAGTGTAAGCTGGCTTTAAGAGGAAGCAGGCAAAGCTCAATAGGAAAGAACTTTAACACATTTCTAAAAAGAGGTACTTTTTATCATTTTGTGCAAGGATAAAATATTAACAAATTTTGTTTACAGTTCTATTATTTTTTTCTTAACTCTGTTTGCTAATAAGACTATTTATAAATTGTAAAATTTAGAAGCATTAAAATTTACCTTGGAGTGTACAGTTCTGTAACTTTTGACAATATATACAATCATGTATCTACCATCAAAATCAAGATACAAATCATTTTAGTCACCCCAAATTCCCTTCATGCCCCTTAGTAGCTAATCCCTCTCTTGACCTCTCGTTCCTAGCAATGACTGATCTCTTTTGGATCCCTGTAGGTTTGCCTTTTCTGGAATGTTACATAAGTAGGGATTATACAGGATTTTATTCATGTTATTGCTTAGTTTAGTAGTTCATTCCTTTTACTTCTGAGAAGTATTGTACCATATGGATGTATCGCAGTTTGTTCATTCAGTTACCAGGTGAAAGATATTTGAATTGTTTCAAGTTTTGAGTGATTATGAATAAAGTGGCCATAAATGTTCATGTGCAGACGAATTTTTCATTTCATTTGGAGAAATACCTAGGTATGTACACCTAGATGTACATGGCTGTATGGTTAAGTGTGTATGTAACTTTTTAAGGAACTTCTAAACTCTTTTCCAAAGTTGCTGTATCATTTTTGCATTCCCACCAAAAAATGTCTGGACTTCCAGTTGCTTCTCATCCTCACAGCACTTAATATTGGCAATTTTCCCTTTTTCTTTAGTTATTGGAATAGGAAAGTGGTTTCCTAATAATGTTAAAATTATTTTCATGAGCTTATTTGTCATTTGTATATTCTCTTTCATGATATATTGGTTCATATCTTTTGTCCATTATTATTATTATTATTATTATCATTATTAAGATTTAGGGCATCTTTATATATACTGGGTACACAGGAGTGTGAGAATGTGATTTGAAAATTTTTTCTCTCAGTTTATGCCTTGTTTGATCTTCACAGTGACTTACAAAGTGTCCACAAGGTTGATGCGGTCCAAATCAGCAAGTTTTTCCTTTAATGGGTCTTGCTTTTAGCATCATTTCTAACACATCTTTTCCTATCCCAAGATTTCAAATAATTTCTCCAATATGGTCTCATAGACTTTTGTATTTTTAGACTTTATATTTATACTTGTAAGCTGGTGTTTGGCATTTCCTCAAAACTTTTAATAAATTTTCTTGTCTCTGCCTGTCTGGCACCAAGCACCTCTTTGTCTATTCCTCTGTAATGGGTGAGTGAGTGCCCATGCCTCTCATCTTCCATCACAAGGACACTTGATTTGTTTCGATTCCAAGCTACTTGACTGCCTGATGACATCATATCTCTTATGGGGTCAAGAAAAATTATGATTTTGTAACTGATCCACCTTTTGTTTGTTGTTGAGAGTGAGAAACTTATCAGCTTTTTATGTTCTAGGTATAAGTAGAATTATATTATTAGGACTGGGGTTATTTTTAACATCTTTATTGAGATATGATTCAAATACCAGCCAAATCATGGAAAGAGCCTAAGCGTCCATCAACTGATGAATGGATCGAGACGATGTGTGGTTTATCTATACAATGGAATACTACATGGCAATGAGAAAGAATGAAATCTGGCCATGTGTAGCAACATGGATGAAACTCGAGGGTGTTATGCTGAGTGAAATAAGTCAGGCAGAGAAAGACATGTACCATATGTTTTCACATATAGGTGAAATTAACTGAGGACCATGGGGGAGGAGAAGGGAAGAAAATAGTTGGGGAGAAGGAGGGAGGCAAACCTTGAGAAACTCTTGAATACTGAGAACAAACTGAGGGCTGGCGGGGGTGGGGGAGAGGGGAAGGGGGTTGTTGGGCATGGAGGAGGTCACTTGTTGGTATGAGCACTGGGTGTTATATGGAAATCAACTTGACAATAAACTATTTAAAAAAAAAGATAAAACAAAGGACTTACATATTAGTCAGAAAGGATGCCAGATTTTGCTTCCAAATCAAAGGAGTTACAAAATACAATAATGTATTTAATGATTAAGTATTTCTATTTTCATTTAGAATTCATTCAATATCAAAGTTAAAATATTATCTCTAGTGGCATATATTTTTGAGGTTTGATAGAGGTATACTCCATATATTAATAAAATAAAATATCTTTGGTCATAAAAAATAAAAATAAAATAGTTTATTTTTAATATATTTGTAAGAGTTGTGCAATCATATCACTATCTAATTTTCAAACATTTCCTCAGCCCCAAAAGAAACTCTATACACATGAGCAGTCACTTTTCACCTTTCTTTCTCAGACCTAAGTAACTTCCAATATACCTTCTATCTCTATAGTTCTGTCTATTTTTGACATTTTATATACATAGAATCATATAATATATGGTATTTTGTGACTAGATTCCTTCATTTAACATGTTTTTAAGGTTAATCCATTGTTATAAAAAGTATCAAAACTTAATGTCTTTATATGGATGAATAATATTCCATTGTATGGATATACCATATTCATCAGTTGGTAGACATCTCTATTTTTCCACTTTTTGGTTATTATAAATAATGCTACTATTAAACTTTTTGTATGAGGTTTTTCATTTCCCTTGGGTATTTATCTAGGAGTCAAATTGCTAAATGTACAGTCACTTTTTTTTTTTTTTTTTAACGTTTTATTTATTTCTGAGAGAGAGAAAGAAAGACAACTTGAGCAGGGGAGGGTCAGAGAGAGAGGGAGATACAGAATTCGAAACAGGCTCCAGGCTCTGAGCTGGCTGTCAGCACAGAGCCCAACGCGGGGCTGGAACCCAAAAACTGTGAGATCATGACCTGAGCTAAAGTCAGACGCTTAACTGACTGAGTCAGCTGGGTGTCCCCTGTCATTCTATTTTTAACATTTTAAGGAACCGACAAACTTCTTTCCCAAGTGCTTTTACCAGTTTTATTATTTCTCAGTATACCTCAAGTATAGATGGTTAAGGTCATTATATTCTTTTTTTTAAAAACTTTAAGGGGCGCCTGGGTGGCTTAGTCGGTTAAGCGTCCGACTTTGGTTAGGTCATGATCTCGCGGTTCGTGGGTTCGAGCCCCGCGTCGGGCTCTGTGCTGACTGCCAGCTCAGAGCCTGGAGCCTGTTTCAGTCTGTGACTCCCTCTCTCTCTGACCCTCCCCTGCTCACGCTGTCTCTCTCTCTCCTAGAAATACATAAAACAAATGTTTTATTCGATGCGGGGCTCGAACCCAAGAACCATGAGATCATGACCTGAGTCGAAGTCAGACACCCAACTGACTGGGCCACCCAGGCATCCCAAGGTCATTATATTCTTTGGGCTCATAACCTGTAATCATCATTAATATATTGATGAATTAGTTTACCAGTGGACTGAGGTAGGTGAGGTTTTTTTTTTTTTTTTTTGAACAATCATGTATTAGTAACAGTCCAAGCAAGAGATCATGAGAACTAAAGCCATAACAGTTAAAATTTGGTTCTTGCAGAAGGTCAGCCTGGGTTTTTAACTAGTTTGTTCCTTGTTCCTAACTGTAAAAGTAGCCCAGTGCTTTTTCTACTTGTTGACTTATGTCCCAAATCAACACTTGAGCTTTTCTAGAACATCTACCTCATGTCTAAGCAGCTGACATAATTATACCAGTCTGTTGAATGAATTTCTGATTTCTTTCTCCATATAGGGCATAATTTTCTTTCACCAGGAGGAAATGGTGGCCTTAGTATTCACGCTTACTCATCACCCAACCACACTTGCCTCCCCAAGAGTCTAGCACTAACATATAACAGCGTTACTTTACTAACCTCTTTGCTCTTGATCTTTTGCAAATTTCCATAGGCCTCTTACATAATTTTCATTTTTCTTAAATATAACAGTGCAGTTAAAAAGTTATGCAGTCTTTTTTCTTTATAACATCTGCTTCAGAAATCATTATAGCTCAGGGTTCTTCATGGCATAAATTGCCTTATTTTGATTTCCTCACTTTTATGTCATTTCTTTTCCATGTCAATATGATTAAGGCTATATTTAGAAACAGCATTTTCAGACAACCTTTGTTTATCTAGCTGCAGTTTTTGTGAACATGCTTTCTGATTTCAATTTCCATGGAGATATACCCTTTATCGTCACAGCTTGCCTTCCCCCTTACCTTTCCCTACTTACACACATAATCCCAACAGACTTAATTTTCCCTTAGTGTTTTTAAGTCAAAAGAGTGTAATATTCTTATTTCTCATTGATATCTGCTTTCCTACTTTTTATAGACTTGACTCTGAATCATACAGACAATCTCAAAATATAGTTAAGTAAGATTTCTTTATTATTTATGTGACTGACTTGAAGAATAATCAACTATTGCCAACTGGAAGGACCAAGGAAATAAGGAGCCTCCTACTGAGGTCTCAAGGGTCAGTGGTAACAGACCAAGACACAGGGGCCAAATACATGTCAAAACCAATCTTTCTGGGCTATACTGGCATCTCACAGCCAATGCAGCCCAACAAGATCGATTCTGACATGAATTTGTCCATTTTGCTTAGTTAATGATACAGTAGACTCGTGTGTATGTGTGTGTGTGTGTGTGTGTGTCCATGTGTGTGTATTTTATATCTTACTAGCTGAGCTGCAGTCCTAAAAATGTGATCAGGAGAAAGAAAATAGGAAATGATATATGTAAGAAGTAGCATTTTCCTTGTCATCAAAACAATGCCAAAAAAAGTTAATTTTAGCTCTCTCTAGATGCATTTTTGCTCTGTTCTTTTTTTGATATCTGAGGTAATTTTTGAAAAGCATCTACTTCTCACTTTCCAAACAGTGATGCAGAGAAGTTCATTATTTTTATGAGTTCCAATGGCTTTTGTTGTAAGGAGTTAAGAAGAAGAAAAAAAAAAAACTATTAGAATACCAGGGACTTTCCTACACAAAGATCTAGTAAAAACACACCAATGACACACTTCATTTGTTATTAGCTCTTGGAAAGCTCCACTCCTACTTTGAGCTTTACAGTTAGGTCTATCTCTAGCATCATATTGTCAGTAAAAATGCTTAATAAAAGAGCCACTGTTAGAATCTGCCTTATGGGCTGGTGGAATAATAGAGTTGCTTTACGAGATGAGATAGGAAAGACCGAAAGGCAGACTCTTCCCTTATGCCCTCCCCAAATGCAGGCTTTATTTCAACATCACAGTATCTTAGGGTCCTACAGTTCATTGTTCCTTTTTGCTTGGTGGCTGAAGATTCTTTGGGAATCTTAAATTTTTTTTTTTTAATGTTTGAGGGAGCGAGAGCATGAGCAGGGGATGGGGAGGGGCAGAGAGAGTTGGGGGTAGAGGATCTTAAGCAGGCTCCATGCTGACAACAGAGAGCCCGATGTGGGGCTCAAACTCAGGAACTACAAGATCATTACCTGAGCTGAAGTTGGACCCTCAACCAACTGAGCCACCCAGGTACCCCTATATTTTTAATTTTTAGTTTTATTAATTTTATTTCTTTGGCTTTATCATTCTATGTGTGTGTGTTTAACTTTCTTTCTGAACCATTTGAAAGTAGGCTACAGACATGTCCCTTTACTTCAGTTTGTATTTCCTTAAAACAAGAACATTTTCTTACATAAAACCAAATCTAAAAATCAGGAAATTAATCATCTAAAATTCAGAAGTCCAATTTTTCCCCCCAATTATCCTAAAATGCTCTTTGGAGAAAAAGATTCTGTTTTCTTTTTTGGTGTGGTATAAAATCTAATCCAGGATCTTACAATCTATTTAGCTGTCAAGTCTTGTAAGTCTCTTTTAATCTTGACAGTTCCTCAGTCTTCGTCTTTCATGACTCTAACCTTTTTGAAGAGTATAGGCCAGTTATTTTGTCCCTCTGTAGGGTTTTTGATGTTTCCTCACCCGTTAATTCTGGCTATGAAGTGCTGACAGGAAGAATGGTGACTTCACGTTTTGTTGTCAGAATCAAAAGCAAAAATGTATATGAAAGCTCTTTGGTAAATGTAAAGTTCTATCCCAAGCCTAGGGTTGAAGATTAAAGGGATTACTACTCCTTTCAATCCATTATCCCCTGTCTGCTATGTCTTCTAGACTATGTAGTATGTCCACTGAAAAGTAGTACTAGGATAAAACTCCTTCATTAGGTACAGTAATGAGGCTGGAGGATATAAGTATAACCTATACCATGTTCACTATGAGAGAAACTTGAACACACTGGCATTATGAGAACTTTAAGGTACAAAACAGACGAACAGAAGGGAAGGAAAGCAAAACTAATATCAAAACAGGGAGGGAAACAAAACATAAGAAACTCTTAAATATGGAGAACAAACAGAGGGTTGCTGGAGAGGTTGGAAAGTGGGGGATGGGCTAAATGGGTAAGGGAAATTAAGGAATCTACTCTTGAAATCATTGCAGTATATGCTAACTAACTTGGATGTAAATTAAAAAAATAATTAAAAACCCCGGCATTAGAACAACCTCGGGTACTCTGTTCCTCCTCTAGATCTTTCCCTATTTCTTCACATAGAAATTTCAAATTCTTGTGAAATCCTGACACATTTAATTCCATTTGGATGTTTGCTTCCCAGAGGACCTGGACTAACAGAGGGAAGTAACACTTGCCCGGATGTTCTGGGAAAAACAAGGGGAAATAATATTTATCACCACCTGAAAAGCAGGGCACATCACTTAAACAGGCACATTGTCTGGCAAAAATAACTTAGGAATACCTCTCCCTGCACCAATCAGAATCATCAGGCTTTGAAACCTTAGTCAAATGTTCCCAGTCATTTGCAATGTAGAGACACCAGAGAATGTCAGCTCCATCCAGGAGTGAAAAACCAATTGGGTCAGGAGTAGAGCACTAGAAAAGAAGCCTCAGGAAAGGAACGGAAAATGGAAGACACATAATGTGGATCCAGTAATTTGCCATAATAAGTGTCCCCTTAAGCAAGAAGAGTGAGGTTTATTGATTTTATATTAGTTGATTCTAAGAACAATGATTAAGAATGAGAGGAAAACATCCACTCCCCTGAAGGAGCATTTCCAGCTCTCAAATGAGCATGGGTAATGATCCCTCATATTTCATTTTCACAGTCTCATATAAACAACTAGGAGACCAGCCTGCCTGGAGTGGCAGCCAATCACAGCAGTTTTCTGTAGCAAAGATTCTATCTGATGTGTGAAAGGCACATCAGCTTTTCAGAGGTAGAAGAGCCAACCTTCCCCAGGGCTTCCTGTTGGCTTGAATCTTTGGTGATGCTCTGAAGGCAGGTGCTGGCCCCAGATCACCCACAGACTGGGTTGCACAGCCTCAGGGGACAGCCTGGCAGCCTGTGTGAGGAGTCAAAATGCCTCTGGCAATCCCCAACGTACTGAATGATCTCTGCAGGAACCAGGAGGTGAAAGAGAGAGAACATTTGACTTACGTCTGCATTTACTGCACACAAAAGGATGGCATGTTTGGTTATGAAGACCTCAAGAACAGAACATCTTCATTGGTCTAATTTAAAACCATACCAGCTGGGCAGATAAATCATTATGTAAACCGTATCACTGCTATCAGAATATTTTAAGGAAATGAGGAAAGATTAGGTATGTTTCTATTCATGAATTCACTCCTTCCTACACACATACATACACACACACGCAAATGCTGAATTTGCTCTAATTAGTTTTGTTCTCTGCAGAAAGCTTCATTTATTGGGGATGCTATTAAACAAGTGAAATACAAATTACAAGTGACATTGATATGATCATAATCATTCCTTTCTGGCTGCCAGAGATATTTTCTGAGAGGAACCTGCATTTCTACAGATGGCAGGAAGAAAAAAAAAAAACAAAACGAAAAAGCGAGGCCTGCAGAACACACCATTATTCCTGCGAGGCCCTCAGTTCATTAGTTGAAGCAGCCAAGTCTTCAAGAGCCGCAACTGATCAGCAAATAGGAAATGAGCAAGAGTATAAATTCCCAGCAAACCAAATCATTAACATTTGCCGCCTGCATCCTGGAAACACAGTAAATCAAATGTGTCATCATTTATCAAGACAAAATATCATTACTAATTGGGATTAATTTGCTGCTGTGGGATTGCTGACCTTTGCTGAAAGAAAATAAAACTGCTCGTTAGCTGTCTTCATTTAATTTTCCTTGAAGGAGGGAGAGGGGAAAAGGCAATCTGCCTTGGGGAGGTGGGAACGGTGCGTGGGGGCATTCTTATCTTCCAAATAGCTACACATTCCAAAGTCACAAAGCGATGGAAGAACCTGCTGATAGGCCTGTGCCAATCGATGATTCGGGGTTTGTGACATGTGCCCAGAGATCACGGTGCTTCCAGTTGTCACTAGCTGTGATTTAGCACTGTCTTGGGAAAGAAGAATTAGAAAAATTGCCAGGGTGGAATTATATATGATTTCATTTACAAATAAGAAAAGGCAAGCAGAACTGCAAGGGAGCAGCCTAGGGCTTATCTGGGTGCACTAACGTTAGAGGGGGTTCAAAACAAGTAACACATTAAGTCTGAGCATCCCCAGTGATTTCACGTGTGGCTGCAGTCTGTAGAATCACTGACTTAATAACTGTGGGTGATCTTTTACTTTCAGGAGCTATCAACATTTTTTTTTAATGCTGATGGGTGTGTGTACGTTGCAAGGTGGCCATAAATGTCTGAGTCAGGGTTCTTTTCTTTTAGCCCCCCCCAAAACTGTGGATCTTGAGAATTAAACTGGGAATTCAAATGAACAAGTTAACCACCACTGATCTTTTGAAAGTTAACCACCACTGATCTTTTGAGTTTTTTTTTAATGTTTATTTATTTTTGAGAGAGAGAGAGTGAGTGAGCACACAAGCAGGGGAGGGGCAGAGAGAAAGGGAGACAAAATCTGAGGCAGGCTCCAGGCTCTGAGCTGTCAGCAGTGAGCCTGATGCAGGGCTTGAACTCATGAACTGTGAGATTATGACCTGAGCAGAAGTCAGATGCTTAACCAACTGAGCCATCCAGATGCCCCCCTTTTGAGTTTTTAAAACATTAAAATGTTATTTATCTCAATTACTGTGGTTTTTGGTACTCCCTTAAATTCTGCATCCCAAGTAAGGGGCTTGCTCACCTTACCCTAACAGTGCCAGCCATTGTTTAGAGTTAAGTGATTTATTCATCACCACAAACAATGAAAAAACTGAAGATGTTACCTCCTGAGGTAACAAACCTGGCAAGTGGTGGGGCCAAATTTCAAACCCAGAGTCCTGATGGGCCAGCCAGTATCCATGCTCTTAATGCTTCTACTGTTCTTCACTACTACTGGTGAACTGGAGAGGCTAAGACATGGACCATGTCACCAAGCACCAGGTGATGTCATGGAAGTTCACACACACACACACACACACACACACACACACCCCTGAAACAATTAGATGCCAGACAATGACTAATTAAATGGAACAATGTATGGATGAACCAATCTATGATACAGGGATACTGAAGATCAAACACAAAGAAACCCTAAATGCTTTATATAAGTGTTATATTGAGCAGTGAATGAACACATCTGCAAGTAGCCAGCTACTTGATAAGAGACGTCAAACTCAAAGTTCCGGATCAAAGGGGGAAAGGGAATTGGGCTAAGTGTGCTGTCCAGGCCTGGACAAATCCTGTCTCTGTTCAATCTATTTGGGGAGTTTACCAATCTCCAATTCAAAAGTGCCTTTGCTTATTTCCCTTTCAACAGGAGCTAATATTTGCAGTGCTGGAAGCATATTCATGCTTGTGCTAACATGTCTTAAAACAATTTTCTTCTCTTCATTAGAGAAAGCATTCTTCCTTAATAACTTGGCACTATGGATGTGGTTAGCAAATTTTCTGTGTGACTCTGTAAAAGGTATGTTAGGTGGCACACTGCGGCTGCCTGGGAGAAGGGAGGAAGGAGCGCCAAGCCAGGCCACGTGTCCCACATTATGGTTTAAACGAGTTATAATTTTACTAAAATGTGTGCTCTTCCATAGTTCTGTGTAATGGAGAGACCCAAATGCATGAGTCATGTGAACTGTCTTGGGAGATGTCAGGTGAAGAGCCTCCTCTGGAGAGGGCTTTGAGTAAAGGCAGTGTTTGTGTACTATGCAGACTTACAAAGAAGGACAGAGAAGGAGGAGAGGTTTAAGAGACACACAGCCCTCATCAAAAATAATACTCCCATAAGCCATGGCCAAGGGCAGCTTCAGGAAACTGATCTGATGGCTCTGCTTATTTAAAAGTGTTTCTGTACCTGAATTTTCTTTTAGCTGAAGATGGTCTCTTTACCTAATTATCTTGTGCATACTCATTTGAATCCAAGCTTGAATCTTACTGATGTTGGAATCCTCAGGCATCTAACCCCAGTGCATGACGGTCAACCTGGCTTTAACCATATAACTTCGGTCTTGTCAGTGATTCCTTCTGGTGTTTTATCCTGTTGTGGACTCTATGAAACTGCCAAAGATTTTAGGATTTCTATTTGGAAGTAGCCAGTTTTGACTGCTCAGAGTAACTTAAGAGTTGATGAATTCATACTCACAATCATTTTTAAATCTCCCTACCCTAGCCCATCTACACATCTCCTTTACCTGGTAAATAGAAGTAGTTTTAATCAAAGATAATGTCTACAGAGACATATAATTTTATAACCTGTCCCTTTCAAAACTCAGAGGGTTTTAGTTAACACGTTATGACTGAATTGCACGTTGGCTCTTCATGAGTTCCTATAGTTCTAACCTAAATATTATGTAAAAGTGTTTCTTATTTGGGAATTGAGAAATAAAGGCATTTTACAACAACTGAAGCACACTATGAGGTAAAAGGGTATACAATTTTGCTAAATCCCTTAACATTCCAGGTTATTATAGAGTTATAGCTGCAAAATTTTATCTGCCAGAATCTTTCTAGCAGGAATTTGCTAGTGATCCTGTAGCTAAGAATTAGATCGATTCCCGGCTGCTTTCAGTCTTTCTGGTGGGGCCAATTGGATGCAATTGGAAAACAGGTTGATTTCGTTTGTAGAATTTTACAAAAATTTATTATCTCCTGATGTGTGGCTTAAAGGAGGAAGCTTTGAGTTTATGCAAACTCAGCCTCTCTGTATTGCAATGTCATTCCTGGTCCTCTACAAATTAAGTCCCCTGCCCCAGCCCCCAGCTTCACAATACTGTGGTCTCAGCAGAAAAAAGTGAGGGTCTGTAAGCTCTGTTTCATGTCTAGGGGGGATTTTGTCTAGTGAGCTTCTGGGCCCTTGACAAACCTGAGGTTGGTAGCTCCCTCAACTCAGAATCAGAAGACCTTATTGATTCTGGATTTTTCAGGTTTCCTGGCATAAGGATATTGACCACAGGCACATGCCCACCCCCAGTTGCCCTCCCACCCCTGCAATCCAACGAAAATAAATAAGTCAACACTGGATTGCACTGGCCCTCCACAGCAAACATTAAAGGTCAAGAACTCCAATTGTAAATATACTCAATTCCCAGAGGACTCTATAAACCCCTCAGGGGGAAATAAACAACAACAAAACCAAAACCAAAAACCGGTAATGCATGAACGTAGAAGGTGGTGATATGCCTCACAAAGGACTTACTCAAGGAAGATGTGGGAGAAGGGAAGGTCCAGACTATAGAGTTGTGTCTTTGGGGCACCTGAGTGGATCCGTTGGTTAAGCATCCAACTTCACCTCAGGTCACGATGTCACAGTTTATGGGTTTGAGCCCCATGTCGGGCTCTCTGCTGTCAGCTGGGAGCCTGGAGCCTGCTTCAAATTCTGGGTCTCCCTCTCTGCCCCTTTCCTGCTCATGGTCTTTCTCTCTCTTTCTCTCAAAAGTAAATGAACACTAAAACTGTTCTCTTTCACTCTTTCAGTGGGTATCTTGTTTAGCTTGGTACCCCTCTTCCATCCCAACAGTCTCTGTGTCTTTGTCTAGTTCAGTATGCTCGTCTTCATTCAGACTGCAGGACTTACAGAGGTCCTCTGACTCTCTACTCCATTCTAGCCATTTTATACCAAGGCTTTTTCCACTCTGATGAGAAAAATCTCTTTTCATTTTTATCTTTGCCATCATCACTAGGTCTGTGTGTTTGTTTTCTGGGTCATGGTCACTGCAATTCTGATTTCTGTTTTCCATAGTTTTGCTCCCTGTATGTGAATTCACAGCAAGCACGTGTGGCAGTCCATTTTCCCCTCTCCATTTGCTCCTGTGTCAGGTTCTGTATGCAGTAGCCCAAGAGTTTTATGTCTTTCCCCACCTGCCCTCTAACAACAGAGCTCAGGTCATCTTATATTGTCTGTCCTGGCCTCACCATCACAAGGTCACTGTTCATGGGGATCACAACGTCTTCTACTTCACTCACAGACTATGCAGGTCACCCTGGGCCCTCATGTGTTCCCGGCTTTGTGGCCAGAACTGCCTGCCCACACACACTTAGTCTATCTCCTCTCTCAGGCTCACTCCATGCTTATGCAAGACTAAATGCTCACCTACTTCTACAGTCTTTGGAAGGAAAAAAAAAAAAAAACTAACTCGAGAGACTGCCACACTATTAGACCAAAAATAACAACACAAATCCACAAATTTCCATCTCTCTGATCTTTTCACTTTACCTAATGTAAGTGTTCCCCTTCCCCAATACCACCACCACCACTGCCACATACATCTCATTGCAACTGACAAGATTTGTAATACAGTAATGCTGACTTGGGATAAAAGTCATAGATGTCCATATTCTGTCTTGCACATGTGATTTATATTATTCCCTTGTGTGTCATCAGTAAAGGAGAGAGCTCACTGCATACAAGCAGTTTTCAATCCCCTTGGAGACAGAGACTATACCATACATTTTGTGTGTGCTTGTTTGTGTCATTATTATTTTGTTTTTTACCTTGAGTGCCAAGCATTGTGCTGGGAACCTAGAAGGCCCCAAGTGATTATTTTTGATGATTTGAACAATTAAATAATTTAATTTCCCCTGAGTAACGCTGATTCATTGACAGCCCAGGAAGAGAAGGCCATAAATTCCAATATAAACCTACCTCCCGAAATTGCTCCCACCCCCGAAACAGATGTTTGTACAACCTTGCAGATGGGTGGAACATATTTTTGACCAAACAGTTTGTCAGTGTCTTAATGTAGCCAATCTCACATGTTTTCTCTTTCTCAACTCTTTCTTCTTCATTTTCCCCACTTCAAGGTAATGATCCCTGAATTCATAACACCTCCTGCCTCAAGGTAATGATCCCTGAATTCCTATCTCCATCTGATTTTACTCATTTTTTGACTACATGCTTTCTTTAAAAACCTTGGCACTGTTTTGTTCCCTATTTCTGTCTTGTATTCTCTTTTATTTTACATAATTGAAAATTAAAATTAAAAATATTATTGATGACTGGGCAAAGAACTGCACATTTCAAAAACCCCTACTTAAATTTGAGAGCTATTTTCTCTCCAAAACCATTCTCTGCTTTACCCCTGAGATAACCCACAGGAAACGGATATTTTGATGAGGAGAGATTGAGCTGCCATTCAAACACGCCCACCACCACACCCCCTTCTTCCATCTCAAGGATAAAATGGTATTATTTATAGTATTTTGTCATAATGCCACAGATTTAGCTCCAGAGGGCTGTGCTTTATCTAAACAAGTTCTTTTGTCTCATGTTTATGTTTATGGTAGCATAAAAAAACCCACAAAACAACAAGAAGGCAGCAGATAATATTTTTGAAATATCATTGGGAATCTTGGCAGCAGTAAAAGGTACTCAGTCTTCTAAGAAGATATAAAGTCATTTCTCAAAGAAACAGACAAATTTATAGGGTTAGTAGATGCTGATTAGGCTTAAAAAGGGGGTTACACAAACAGAATCACAGAACCTTTTCCTTAGCAATACCTTATGGGACAGAGGTTTGGAGGAGCTGAAACAGCCTTGGAGCCTTGGCCAGAATTCTCCTTAGCTTCTCCCTACCCTTGTTTAGGTGCTTTGGAACTTTGTGACAAGCTATATGTTATTGGAGGTGCAAACTAATCACATAAGAACTCAAGCCAGTTTGAAGAGAGGCTTTGTTGTAAAAATACTATTATAGATCAAATCCCATATTTGTCATTTTTCTTGCTTTCTTGATAAGAGAAGGATGTGGCAAAACATGATTCACATTCCCACAGGACAACAGTGGCTGTTGCTGGGCAATGATTTTCTCATTTGAATAGTTCCAGTCTAGCTCACCATGGTGCTTACCATCTCTTAATGTATTTTACTTCATTCACTTAAGTAGCTTGGTTGAGTTCTGGAGACATTTGCAATTTCTTCATTCACTTAAGTAACTTGGTTGAGTTCTGGAGAAAGCCTTCTGAAAGGTAAGGGTAAACTTATTCAAGAATGATCCTTTGCAAGCTGGACTCCTCATGTTCAGTAGAAACTGGGTACAGCCCGTTGCTTATGGCAATCAGTGGTGGTCTGGACCATAATCCACCTCTGATCATATTGAAAAATAAGATTGATTCTTCCTCAACCATGGATACAGTTGTGATAAATTGTGCTACTAGCTTGCCATGCCATATAATTGCAACTGTAAGGCTTGAGACTGATCCTCTGATCATGTCAGAGGAGAGGCATGCTCTCACCTTCAACCAGGGAAGGTGAGCGAGCAGGATATGGCCAAATAAAGAATTTTACCACACTATGTGATTCTGGCCCCTCATCACACCAGCATGGGCCAGTGATACTTTGTCTTACAACTTTGAGGAGTTAGGGTTTCCTGCCCAGAGTTTGATTCTTAGTCTTGTTAGATTAAGATCTGTGCTCAGTCCTAACATGTAATAGGCAACATGGGCTCACATTTCTGCTACGTCTCTGTCTCCTTGAAATTTACCCACTGAACCCACTACAGTAGACTTTGTGAGAGAGCTTGTTGGCTATTTTCCCTTGTTTCCATAACAACTGGTACTAGATATCTGAACAAAGACCCACCCAGGACTTCCAGTGTAAATAAAAGGATTAGAGATCAGAGTCCCACCCTGCAGATAGAGTAAGTCTTACAGGTGTCTACTTTGAGCAGCTTAGCTGGCTATTGGTATGGCTGATTACAGTTAGGGGAAACTAGTTCATGAAGTCCTGAGAAATGGGAGATTGGCAGGGAATAAGAAATTCCTAGAAATATTGAATTCCTAGGTTGTTAACAAAGATCTTAAAAGAGTCAGAAAAGAGTGGGCTACATTTAGAGTAATACTGAATTATGTCCCCTCATAAACCACACACATTCACACATGTGCACTTACATATATACATATATACACAATGGAGATGAACACACCAGATGTTTACTGAAGAACTGACTAACTAGCTGTTATAAGATAGAGGAGCTATTAGGGGAGTGTGAAGGCCATCTACAAGATGGAGATAAAGAGGGGGCAGAAGCCTCCACATGAAATTCATATACTGGATGGACAACTCTGTTTCCTATTCACTTTGGTGATACAACTCCAGAAAACACAAGATTGTGCTTCCCCCAGAATGATGGGCTTCCTCAGTCAACATGTGGTGACCAGTATCAAAAGTGATATGGGGAGAGATGATAGCCATCTTAGTGTCTGCTAATAAAACTACCTTGCTCCCAGGCCTAATGCTCTTTTGTCAAATTAAGATATATCACTAGTGCAGGCCAATGAAAATGAGGTCAGCAATGTGTCCTTAGAGGCTAAGCAAGGCATACAGTACAACTATTCCTCCCTTTAATATGACACAGGTTCCTTAGTCATGGAAAAGGCTTGGAAGCCCTGGATGAACTTTGCTTAACCTTTGAGCCACAGCCAATGATACCAGTCTTCTTACTTTTATGGACTTGACCATGTACGCCTCCTAGGCTATTCTTATAAATTCTTACAAAGTGGGGCACCTGGATGGCTCAATCTGTTAACTGTCTGAACCTTGATATCTGCTCAGGTCATGATCTCAGAGTGGTGAGACCAAGCCACATGTTGGAACCTCCTTAATATTCTCTCTCTCTCTCTCTCTCTCTCTCTGTGTCTCTGTTTCTTCCTCTCCCTCCCTCTTACCCTCCCCCTGCTCATGCAAGCTCTCTTTTTCTAAAACAAAGAAAAAAACAAAATTTTTATAAAGTGTACTCTCTGTGCTCTGGGTGAATATGATCTACACTCTGGAATTAGTTACTTGGTCAATGTTGATCATCTTTTAGAGTTTCCCATACACATTGAAATGGTACAAGTTGTTTACATAATAAATCATGCCATACACTTAGAGGCCATCTTTGGGAAATTGACTGAGTATTAAAAACTAGCTTGTCTGACTGCCTGTGTGTGGCCTCTCAGGAAATGAGTTGAATCCCCTCAAAATTCTGTGGAAACGGGGTATAGCCCAAGATTCGTCTTCAACAAATACATTTGGAATCAAGTCCTTCAAACTTGCTTCCACATTATGCCAGGGCAGGGCTAGGGGTGACATGATGACGTGTTGCTGTTGTCATGGTGACATGTTGCTACTAGCTTGCCAGCCATATGGCAAAGCCATTTTCTAGTCACTGGCAAAGTCATATGGCTGCAATTTCCAGGCTTATACCTCTGCCTTGGATCATAACAGAGTTTCTCCTTCTTAATCATATAATTTACAAGCCACTTAATGAAGAGTGGGGGTCTAATTCCTGGAATCTGATATTCAGTTATGCTGGATTTCTGTGTGCTATTGTAGAATGCAACTGGCAATTCAAGACCTATATAATTACCATTGCTCATGTCACTACAAGCTTTCCCTACTGAAATAAACAGGCCTGCTGTGAATGCCGCTTGGGTATATATCTTCATTTGCAGGATACCACCTGAGGAGTTTGCTTATTTTTCCCCTGGAAAACTTCTATAATATCTTATATTTTCTTACCTAATTATACTAAATCCTTCAACATTTTCCTATTTGTATGTAGGGTACTCCTATGTAGGATACTAACAGTATTGATGGCCTTTTAAAATATAGAAATGCTGAATGTTGGGAGAAACATGGATGGATTTAAGTGCTATTTTTGTGGCCAAATTCTGGATGCCCCTATATTTTGTGGAGATCTTTATAGTGTTAATAGGAAAGGGGTGTTTGACACAAAATGCCAGTAGGCCACAGGAAATTCAAGAGGAACACTAACAAGTTCACTTTTTCCTTCTTTTTTTTTTTTTCTTTCTCCCTCCCTCCCTCCCTCCCTCCCTCTTTCTTTCTTTCTTTCTTTCTTTCTTTCTTTCTTTCTTTCTTTCTTTCTTTCTTTCTTTCTTTCTTTCTTCCTTTCTTTCTGCCTTTCTGTCTTCCTTTCTGTCTTTCTCTCTCTCCCTCTCTCTGTTTTTCTTTCTCTTGAAAATACCTTCATTAGGGATTATCTACAGATGTTCTTGCTTGCTGGGCCGGTAGTTGAAGCCTAGCCATGGAAAGGGCTGATTCTCAGGCTCTGATAAATACCTTGAGTGTCTAGTTATAAGCCCAGGAAAAGGAAGTTGGAGTTCAGTCTTTCTAATTGGAATATAAAAGAATGTTTTTCTATTTTATTTCTCAAACTGGCGAGGCAGGAACTACCAATAACATTATTTCAAATGTTTGATGAATTTGCATAGCAGATTCAATTTTCCTAGCAAGTTTTAAGTAATCAAAATTAAATTATTTATAAGTCAGCAAAATGTGGGTAATAAATTCTGAGAAGCTTAAAAGAAAAGAAAGTACATAGTAATATTGAAACTGTTATATAACCTAACCACATTTCCTTTGGCAACTAAAAATTGCTTTTTTAATAACCCTGTCAGTCAGTGTCATTTGCTTTATTGTTTCTTAAATCAGAGTTTCATCCTCTTAATTATTTTCATAATAGATAAAGTGAAGCTTAGAACTGGGTCACTCACGCCTTTCTTTTGTTTGTCTCCTCCCAGTTCAAAATACATGTGTCTCCTAATAGTCCCATACTCACGAGCTTACAGGTAGGCTCAATGCTAGGGAGTAGCAGCACAAATCCATGTTAGAATATTTTAGAATGCCTACTTTCTTTCTGACTGCAAAATTAAAAGGAAAAAAAGAAAGAAAGGAGAATGGAAAAAGGAGAAAGGAAAATAAAGAAAAAAGAAAAAAAAAGCACTAGCTGCTTTTATAGAAATTTATTTGCCAGGGCACACATGTGCCACTTTATTTTCTTGTCTTTACTTAATATGAGAACTGGGATTACTACACCTACTAATCAGTGCTAAAAAATCAAGACGTAAAGTCTAGAAGAGGGAATTATGGTAAAATTGCTTTGGTGGACTTAATCATGTCCAAAATAACAAAGTCAGTGTTTTCAGGTAAAGTAAAAATAGGAAGGCAACTGCCATTTTACTGTTGCCATTGTCTTTTTTTCCGTTTCCAAGATATTTGAGGATCTGCTTAAACAGTACATATATTATTCAGTGGGAAACAAAGGGAGAAATCAAACAAATGTGCCATTTTAATTTAGCCTTGCTGGAATTCCTAAATCCCTCTGATTTTGTATCTCTTTTGTTTTGCAGACAGCCTCAGTGAATTAGATCACAGCCAGCCTCTTGAGACTGAATTAATCTTTCATATGTTTTTTTTTTTTTTTTTTGAAATCTATTGAATGAATAAGAGAGGGAGAAAAAAGCAACCAAAATGCTTGCTCAGTTCTTCATATTTGGCCATCTGCCAAATTTATCTGAGGTCATCCTTAGTGGATCCATAAGCCCTTTGGAGAGCTTTCAGTTGCCATGTTAGCTCTTAAGTACCCCCATTTAATCGTCTATAGATTAATGTTCCATTTTGTTCTCTACCCCTTTGTGTTTCGTGGGCCATCTGATGTAACCACATAGGTTACACAAACTGTGAACTGAGTGCCTGAAAGAAATTGTAAGAGTTTTGTAAAGAAATCGGGATGGTGGATGTGGCAAGAGCATAAATTAAATAGCAAGAGAGAACAGAGACCTTTCCCCGAAATACCACTGAACCGAAAGAAGGTTCTATAGAGGACAGTGATGGAAGAAACGAATATAAAGCGAATGTTCTGTTTTAACTCTGCAGGATACAGAAATTGAATGGTTACTCTGCAACATGCAAGTGTACCCAGGATACCTGGCATCGGCATTGCTTGAGCAAGCTGATGTGATCCAGCAAGGGTAACAAAGTAATATGAGGTCCTGTGCTTCAGAGCTGACTCAGAGTGAAGTTGCCTGGAGCAGAAGCCTGATGGAAACACATCGTAAGCCAGCATACAAGAGCAGAAGCAGCAGACAGAAAGCCGGATGCGTGATTTGCATCGGGAGTGGCTGAGTATTCTCAAGGTTCTCCCCACTCCCTCCTACTGGCTATTGGGCCTCTTGCACTGCACCTCAGCAGGCCCTGTATGATTGGAAACCGATTTCCTACATCTTTCTCTCCCATTCATACCTCCTTACCTGGCCTCTTAAATCCTAACTTTTCCCTGATGATAGTGCCTTCTATATTCCTATAACCATAGCTCTGAAACATGGGGGAGGGGGCAGAGTAGGAAGCCTTAATGTTTTTATTTTTGTTCTTTGCTAGCTCTCCTAGGCCAAATGAAGACATTTTATCATAAAAGGGAGTGAAGTCCATGTTATCCATATGACACTCTTCATCCTAGTCACCTTTATCTGTAGACTTAAGGCTGCCAGGAGGCAGCTGAGCTTGCTTACATTTATACTTCAGTTCTGTCCCTTCTCTGTCTTGACTTTAGGCAAATCCCTAGAACTCTCAGGTCAGTTTATATGTCTGTAAAATGGAGATAATGACTTCTCTTTTAGGAAAATATTAAGGGAAACAACAATGATCCGATGTGAAGGAAACTTATCTCTAATTTCCTGGAAACGTATTACTTGGTGGTGACTGATGAGACTACTGATATTATGAAATGTTTCAAGATTTTAGCATCTGTTCCCAATTTTCTTTTCCAACCGATCATTTTAATCATCCTCTAGGACTTCAATAGCATGTGATGGGGACCACAGCACCTCTCTAGCAACTATACTCTATTATACCTCTCCTTACCTACACTTCTTCCATTCTCAGACACAAATGTTTCAAGTGTCTCAGTTTCTCTTGGGAGCATTTTCCAAGTTATATTTTGTTTTTTTCAACCATTGTTTTCTTTAAAATCTTGCTATTTGAATTATTGTGTTTCTTGTAACTGATAACATCAGAACTGAAGAAATATGACAACTCCCCATCTCAGCTGATATCTGTGCCATCTGTACCTACTGGCTCCCTGTTCACGGCACTTCACTAATGACCCCCATCCACTGTAGGCTGCTGCCCCAGAAAATCTTTCTAGATAACCCCTCCTGAGGATATAGTTCTCCCATCCAATCCTGGATTTCCCCTGTTCCATAGACACTCTTTTCAGAATCTCCTTCAAAGCAATCTACCAAACTTGGGACAAGTACAGGAGTCCTCTTTGCCTTCAGTAGCCATGGATCACCTTTCCTGAAACTCAGACTTCATTCTTCTCCGCTTTACTCTGCAGCTCTAAGCTAACCACACCCAGCCCAGGCTTCAGAGCCTTGTTCTACTTTCCTAAAAAAGACAATCCCTAGAGAAGAGGTCAGCAACCTTTTTCTGTAAAGGATCAGATAGTAGATATTTTAGTCATTGTGAATCATATAGCTTCTGTCATAGCTATTCAACTCTGTCATGGTAGTGTGAAAATAGCTATAGACATATATATAAACAAGTGAGTGCGGCAGTGTTCCAATAAAACTTTATTTACAAAACCAGGTGGTAAGGGGTACCTCACACATTGCTGATAGGAATGTAAAATGGCACAGCTAGTCTGTAAAACAGTTTTCTAGTTTCTAATAAAATTAAACATGTTATTACTATGTGACCCAACAATTGCACTATTGGGCATTTATCCCAGAGAAGTGAAAACTTACGTTCACATAAAAACCTATATGCAAATGTTCCTAACAGTTTATTTATTATAATCAAAACCTGAAAACAACTCAGATGCCCTTCAGTAGGTGAACAGTAAACAAATTGTGGTGGATTCATATCTTGTAATATTAGTCACCAATAAAAGACATGAACTTTTGATATATACAACAACTTGGACAAATCTCCAGGCAATAATACTGAGTGAAAAAAGCCAATCCAAAAAGATTGCATAGCGTATAACTCTATTTATATAACCTTTCTCAGATTACAATGGAGAAAAGATTAGTGGTTTCCAGGCAAGGTTGGGGTTGGGAAGGGAAGGTGAGTGTGGTTATATAAAAGGTCAGCATGGGAGATCCTTATAGTCATGGAACTATTCTGGATGGTTTTAAAATTTGTTTTTAATGTTTATCTTTGAGAGAGATACAAAGACAGAGTGTGGGCAGGGGAGGTGCAGAGAGAGAGGGAGACACAGAATGTGAAGCAGGCCCTGGGCTCTAAGCTGTCAGCATAGAGCCTGATGTGGGGCTCAAACTCACAAACCGCGAGATCATGACTTGAGCTGAAGTCGGACACTTAACCAATTGGACCACCCAGTTGCCCTGGAAATATTCTGTATCCTGACTGAGGTAGTGGATACATGAGCCCAAACATGTGATAAAACTGCACAGAACTAAAGATGCACGCGCGCACGCGCCACACACACACACACACACACACACACACACACGGAAAACTGGGGAAATGTGAATAAGATTGGTAGACTTATATTTTGTCATGGTTTAGTTGTGATATTATACTGGAGTTCTATAAGATATTAATGAAACTATTGTGGGTAAAGGTTACATGGGATATCTACTACTTTTTACAATTTATGTCAACTACAATTATTTGAAAATAAAAATTTTAATCAATAGTGATAAACCGCTGGCCAGTCACATTTCACCTGTGGGCTCTAGTTTGCTGACACTTATCCTAGAACAATAGCTTCTTTATTTATTTCTGAAATCTAGCTTCCATGAATATGGTTTCTAATTTTCTATTTCTGGTCCTTGACTCTCTCTCTCTGTCGAGATACTTGTTTCCAATTGCCTGCTACTTGACTAACATTACTATACTCTAATCTCAAAATTAAGTTATTATCTACACTAAGTTATCATCAATCCTAATCCTACCTTCCAAAAAAAAAAATAAAAAACCACCTGTTTCTTCTTCTCTTTGCAAGTCCTTGCTCTGTGAATGGCATCAAGACCTCCTAACAGTCAGACCTGATTGAAATTCAAGAGTCAGCTCTAATTTTTCCTTTACCCTCTGTAACCAAAACTGTGACAGGATCTATATTTCCATTCCCCAAGATGCCTCTACTACTGATTCCTTCTGCTATTCCTTCAGGCTTTTCTTATTTACTGTTTAAATTATTGTCAGAATCTTCTATGTGGTTCCCTCTTGCCTGTTTCTCTCCATTAAACCATTCAACTCTGGCTCACAGTTCTGAAGAGGGCACTGCCTTGCTCCAGTCCACTGTCCAACTCTCTTTTATTTAAAGAGGGAATTCCAGACTCTTCAGCCTGCCACGTGGGGCTCTCTCCATCTTTTCTTCAGCTAGTCTTTCTACTCCCGTTGCTTACCTATTATTCATCCTCTATGGACCAGCCGGAAAGGAGTATTTTATATTTCTTACACATTTGTCTCTTGATATCATTATTCTTTCCTCTGGCTACATGCCTAGTTTCCCATCTCTGCCAGTCAAAATTCTTTCAGGTGATGATCAAAATAAGTCAGTCTGTCAGAAAACACTGTTACTTTTCATGGACATAATGAATATGGGCATTAGGAAGAATTTCCTTACCAAGAGGCTATGGCAACGGTATTGATTTACAACACAACACTGCCTAGAGAAACTGCAAGCTTGGCAGGAAGGATGCATGTATGTGCTGGTGGGCAAGCCACACACTGTATTTACCTAAGCAGAGTTGATTTATGTTTGTGATAGGGTACCAAGAGCCAAGGGGGAAACAAGTGAGATCTGGTAAAAAAAAAAAAAAAAAAAAAAATCAAATACTGTTTTTAACAGAATAATTTTAAAATCCCATTGACATCCCTCTTGTATGCATTCGGCACCACATCACCACAGGATAGCCCTTTCATGGCCTTTCTGGTCTCCAAATGCTACTGGATTAACACTGGTATATGTAGTTGATTTTTACTGATAGTGTGGGGTAATGTAGATTTGGGGATGGCTGAATTCAAATGTGTAAATCCTATCTGTGGGGATCTCTCTGTCTCCACACTTTTAAAAAAAAGTTTATTTATTTATTTTGAGAGATGGAGAGAGTAGGAGAGGGGCAGTGAGGGAGGGAGAATCTCAGGCAGGCTCCGCACTGTAAGTGCAGAGCACAATATGGGGCTCATACCCCTGAAATACTAGATGGTGACCTGAGCCAAAACCAAGAGTCCAACGCTCAACTGACTGAGCCACTCAGACACCCCATTCTCTCCACTCTTTGATACCACTTTTCCTTATTTTGACTTTATTTTCAGATGGGTCTCCCTCTCTGGTGATAAAAATAACTACTAAGTAGAAGCTTCAGGCTCTCATAGCTTATCTCCATGATTTCCTTTACCGAATACTGTTATCCTTGCCTTTAATCCCCTGTGCAAACCTGTTCAACAGCTTTTATGGCACTCATATAAATAATCTATAGGGATAAAAAGCAGATCAGCTGTTTCCAGGAATGGAGGAGGGATGCCCTACCATGGGTCACAATGGAGGTGATCTATCTTTAGCACAGTTTGTGATTTCACAGGTCTATACAATTGTCACAAATTACTGGATTGTACACTCTAAATGGATGCAGTCTACTGTATGTAAATTATTCTTCAGAAAGTTCATCAAGGGAAAAATAAAAACTATGGATGACAGCCCGGCGTGTGACTAATTTAATGTCCTAGTGTAAGAATAATCAATGAGGGCTGGTGCAACTCATCCCAGCCCATGAGAGCTGACTGTGCACATCTTTCCCAACACCATTAACACTGCACAGTCAATGACATCTTAATGATAGCTTGAAATCAGCCATAGTCAGAGTATTTACACCGTGGATGTAGGTAAATGCTACAAGCGGCATTCCCCCTGCTCCCAAGAATCTATTGTTAAATACCTATCCACACATCACTGACTGATATCACCTATTATATATATTTTTATGCCCAATATTTGTTTATAGCTGTGTACACACCTCAACTTCTAACTAAGTATTTGATGATAAAAATGGGAAATAGGTAAGAACTTAAGATGCAATATAATATGCTGACTGAGGGAGTAAGTAAGAAATAACTTTCTAATTAGGCTCTCTTCTGAAACTTGGAGAGGTGGGGCAGAGATTATGTTAGAACTAAAGAAAGAGCACTAGGTTAGGAGTTAGCATGTTTGAGGCTGACAGAAATTTCACCTACTTGTAGGCCATGTGACTTCGGGTTCATCCCCTTTTGTCTGTTAACCACAGATTCCTCATTGTAAAATGAAGATTATAACACCATAAAGTCTTAAATCACACAGTTGTTGTGATAAGTAAACAAAATCATAAATGTGAAAGTACTTATTATATTCTAATCTGATGTTTCCAGAAGGTTTTAATGTCTCTCCAAATATATTGTAAGTATCTTGAAAGCAGAGAACATAATATTAATTCAGTAGCTACTTGAGAGTTATACAAAGCATTTCCAAATATAAATATTAAGAGTCTTCTATTTTAGTAAGATTAGGAAGTTTAGGTATTTATCTCTCTTTTGAACATGCACATTTAGATTGATTATGGCATTATGTGTGTGATAAAATCAGTCACAATCTTTTTATTGTGACATTTCATTTCTATAACTTAAAGCTTCTCCATATTAAAATAGTTTAAAATAGAACCTCTCGTGTGTAGCTATAAAACTGCATCTAGCTTTCTATGCTTAAATTTAAGTAACCTACAAAAAGAAAATTGTAGAAGCTTCTTAGAAAGAATAAAAGAATCAGAAATAAAACACAAACAGCCTCAGCAGGAGTTAAGAACAGAAAAATCACAGAGTATTTGGTTCTTCATGAAAAGGGGGGAAATGCTTCTAGGGGCCCAAAGAAATTCAGAAGTAAGGTGAAGAAAGGATGTTTATGGAAGAACACATTGTCTCTTCCTGAAACCAAAAAGTCAGTATGGACGGTGGACTGCACTAGAACTTCTTTCTAATGGCTTCTTGGGACCAAACGCAATATGGGCTGCATTAAGACAGATAGGGCCATTAAAACTTGCACCTGTAAGGTGGAGTGTCCATGATTATGGAGTTATGTCAGAAAGTTAAAGGATGAAAACGGTCTTTTAGGAACATTTGCCCCATGGCACTAATGTCAATACATGTCCAGGTAAGAACACAATGTCTGGCACTTGGATTCCTGAAGAGAATGGTGTTGAGAGTAGACTGCGTAGGCTATGACACAACAAGAACACCCACTATAAAATTTCTATGAGTTTCGGTCAACAGTAAACTCAGAGTGAAATAGGGCTATCATGTTGTTGTAACAAAACATATGGCAACTTTTGGATGTGTTGGTAGATTAATTCATGTGATTAGGCTGTTAATACCTCTGTTTATTCAGCTAGTTAGACCATGTATAAAGGACTGTATTCAGCTTAATGTAACATACTCTAACTAAGAGTAGACAAACAATACCATATGAAGAACATGGGATATTCAAGCAGGAGAACTGAAGATTGTTGGGATGTGCAATAACGGCTGAAGATAATAGCTGTTTTCAAAACTGAAGAGTTTATGTGGAAGTCAAAGAAAGCTCATTTTTTCTTTTGAAGTTTAAATGGTGGTAGGGTTACTTAAAAATTACTAATCAACTTCTCTATAATTAGAAGGGAGGTTAAGGTACATGAAATGTAGGATACTCCTAAATTGAGAATGTGTGAATTTAAGATACAGAATCAAGGTTAATGAAATAAATATATGATACTCTACCTTTTGCATATAAGCTGCTGCTGCTGCTGCTTTGAATTGTTTTACTGTAATAATGAAAAGTTTGCATCGATAGATTGCCATCTAATTCTCCTACTTGCAATTGCAAGGAGTTTGCCTTGGAATGGAATATAGTATGAGGCCATGAGACTTCAAAAGGATTCAAGTCTCGGAGGCCAGCCTCATTAGCACTGATCTAACAAGACTTAGACACGCTCATTTTCACTGGGATTAGAACATGGCATGTTTGCTTGAGTGGTTGACTTTATTATTGAGAAAGGACAATTGGATCATTATTAGAATAGCCTTCCTAGAAGATGAATATTGAGTTATCTTTTACTTATCAATGGTTAAATTAAAAGTAGTTCTCATTATGGATTGATGCATTATTCTGGCCTAGGAATTACTGGCTCATGCATTTAATATACTATAAATATAGGATGTATTTCAAGTTATGACAAACTAGCTTACCTACTGAGCTCAAGCTGAGTGCATTATTGACAACATCATTAAAAACAGGAGCACTGTTTTATTAATTTAAAGAATAGGTGACAATATTATAATAATTCAGCTAAAAGCTACAAATTTACCTCCAATTTCCCATTGCTACTTGGTGAAACCTAAGTATTTAATCTATTTCGGCACTATAGTCTCAGATAACTGGACTTTATACTTTACTAGACAATTGATCATATATTCATTTTATTAAATGACAGATACACCTAATCATGTTGGCATATCACAGGTGAACACATCTTGGGTCTATACAGGGATATCTTTATTAATTTTCTCACTGCCATTTGCCTATTGTCAGCCAGGTGTATAGAAATACTATATTTAAAAAGTCACTAACCTCACTGACCTTGCATACATAAAACTCCAACATGTGTCTATGGTATTATGTTTGTTCAAATCTATACTGAGACAAAACATCAATCAAGTGTCAAAACAGAAGACAGACATTTTTAAATGTCAATGTCTCAAAAAAATTAGTTCTGATAAATTCCTTTGCAGGAAACTTCTAGAGGACATGCATCCCCCAAAACAGAAAAGTGAACCGTGAAAGAAGGAGACTGAGACTCTGGAACCACGCTTCTCAAACTGCACCAATATGCCCTGGACAGCCACAGCAAAATCACATGGTGCCATGGAATATTTCAGTCATCAAAGGAGATATAGAGACATCCATTAGACACCATGTGAACTACCAGTATCAATTTGTTGGGACCTAAATACTTAATATACAGAAATGTTATGTATTTCTGTTGGCTACAAGTGTCATAGAAAAACAAATGTATCACTAAACTAATGTGAAGTGAGAACATTTGAAAATATTTCATCTAGGAAATGGACTATCAGAAGACAAAAGCAAAGGGAATCTTTAGGAGAATGGTGAAAAGGATCTTAATGCCAAGTGTTCAGCAAGTCTAGAGATTCACCAGATGACACTAAGGAAGGTCCAAAGACCAGGAGTTACTTTTCCAAAGAAAATTTACTAGTGTGTCCAATGGGTGTAAACACTTTGAGAAAGATCTGCATCATGTTGAAGGTTGTGACATGATTTATGATAGATACATAGAAAAAGAAATAAATTGAACTGTGACAATTGCCAATGTACAGATAAAAATGTGAAGAGAAAAATAACCATAGTAATATGCATGGCTCATTTAATAATAGTTTTTATAATGTAAAACAATGCAAACACTGAATATCTTTTAAAAGTTGGTGTATTTTGAGAGAATATGGGAAACAGGAAGAATGCAAATTTTTCAGTGTATGTATAAGAAAGAGACTAAATCATCACATTGCATTTAGAAAAGCTAAAAGGTAATTCTTATCACTAAAAAAGCTTAAAGTAGCAATAAAATCTTACTACACTAAGTACCAAAAGGGTCAGCTTAAAATGTTGGAGGTGTCTGCCTTCAGGGAACTGGTAATTGGGAGTAGGCAAATTAATTAATTAATTAACCTTATAGAATTGTTTGACTCTTAAAATTAAGACTATAAGTTTCATAAAACTTTAAAGCTGAATTATTTAAATAAAGCACATTTTGAGACATTGTGGTCTTGCACACTTCCTTAGGTTTTTATTATACTCTCTGTTTTTTTCAATGATTACTTTATGTGAGCCTGACCTCAGTGGAAGCAGAAGTGAGGATTTGGAAGACGGGGTCCTTCTTTCAGAAGATTCTGAGGCAGGGGTGCCTGGCTTGCTTAGTCAGTTGAGCATCTGACTCTTGATTTTGGCTCAGCTCATGATCTCATGGTTGGTGAGTTTGGGCTCTGTGCTTACATTGTAGAGCCTGCTTGGGATTCTCTCTCCCTCTCTGCCCCTCTCCTGCTTGTGCTCTCTTTCAAAATAAATAAACAAACACAAAAAAGATTTTGAAGTAATAAGAAATGAAACAGAATGTAGCAGCTTTGAAGAAGAAAGCAAAGTAAAATTACTTGAGCCTAGTAATTTTATTATTTTTATTTAAGTGTTTACTTTATTTTGAATTGTATTTTTTAATTAAAATATAGTAACATTACCATTTGGGTTATAATTTTATGAGTTTTAGTACATGTATAAGTTCATGTTCTAAAGTACAGCACTTTAAAAGTGCCATGTGCTTCTTGCCTCCTAAATTTCTGATTTGAAATCTTCAGTCATTTGATTTATTATTGCTCCCTTAGGAGCAATGTGCCATTTTCCTTTGGCTAATGTCCTTTTTTAATTTTTTCTTAAATACTTTATTGTAAAGTTGGTTTCTATATAACACCCAGTGCTCATCCCCACAAGTGCCCTCCTCCATGCCCATCTCCTCCCTTCCCCTCTCCCCCACCCCCATCAGCCCTCAGTTTCTTCTCAGCATTCAAGAGTCTCTCATGGTTTGCCTCCCTCCCTCTCCCCAACTATTTTTCCCCTTCTTCTCCCTCATGGTCCTCTGTTAAGTTCCTCCTAATCCACCTATACGTGCAAACATATGGTATCTGTCCTTCTCTGCCTGACTTATTTCACTCAGCATAACACCCTCAAGGTCCATCCATGTTGCTACACATGGCCAGCTTTCATTCTTTCTCATTGCCATGTAGTATTCCACTGCATAGATAAACCTCATCTTCTTGATCCATTCATCAGTTGATGGACACTTAGGCTCTTTCCATGTTTTGGCTATTGTTGAGAGTGCTGCTATGAACATTGGGGTATATATGCCCCTATGTATCAGCACTCCTGTATTCCTTGGGTAAATTCCTAGCAGTGCTATTGCTGGGTCACAGGGGAGTTCTATTCTTTAAATTTTAAAAAAAATATTTTATTTTTTTCTGAAAGAGGGAGAGAGACAGCACGAGCAGTGTAGGGTCAGAGAGAGGGAGATACAGAATACGAAAAAGGCTCCAGGCTCTGAGCTAGCGGTCAGCACAGAGCCCGATGCGGGGCTTGACCCACAAACCATGAGATCATGACCTGAGCTGAAGTCAGACGCTTAACCAACTGAGCCACCCAGGTGCCCCACGGGAGTTCTATTGTTAATTTTTTGAGGAACGTCCACACTGTTTTCCAGAGGGGACGCACCAGTTTATATTCCCACCAGAGTGTAGGAGGGTGCCTGTTTCCCCACATCCTCACCAGCATCTATAGTCTCCTGATATGTTCATTTTAGCCACTTTGACTGGTGTGAGGTGATATCTCAGTGTGGTTTTGATTTGTATTTTCCTGATGATGAGGGACGTTGACCAACATTCATGTGTCTGTTGGCCATCTGAATGTCCTCTTTGGAGAAGTGTCTGTTCCTATCTTCTGCCCATTTCTTCACTGGATTATTTGTTTTTTGGGTGTGGAGTTTGGTTAGTTCTTTATAGGTTTTTGGATACTAGTCCTTTGTCTGATATATCATTTGCAAGTATCATTTCCCATTCCGTCAATTGCCTATTAGCTTTATTGATTGTTTCCTTTGCCATGCAGAAGCTTTTTATCTTGATGAGGTCCCAATAGTTCATTTTTGCTCTTGATTCCCTTGTCTTTGTCTACTTTCTTGATATTTTTTTTTCTTATTCTTAATTTTCAGCAATTTGATTATCATGTTTATAATTTGGGGTTCTCTAGGTTTGTAGTTTTGAAAGTTCACTGAGTTTCTTAAATCTTTGACTTTATATCTTTTACCAAATTTGTAAAGTTTTTAGCCATTATTTTTAAAAGTTTTGGCAATACTATGACAGCAGCATTGGGAATTTGTACTTCCATATTGTCACTAAGATCCCTGAACCTGTTATTTCTTTATTGAATCTATTGTCTATTTGTACTTATTTATATATTTACTTACTTACATACACATTTATATTTAACAAAAGTTTTTTTTGAAGATTTTATCTTTAAGTAATTTCTACACCCAAATGTGAGGTATGAACCTACAACCTTGAGATCAAGATTCTCAAGCTCTACAAACTAAACCAGCCAGGTGTCCTTCTCGGTTTTTAGATTATATATATATTCAAGTTTAATGCCAATTTCCTCTGTTACTTCCATTCTGCTATTCAGTCTTTTAAATAAGTATTTTATTTTGATAATTGTTTTTTAAATCTAAAATTTTCATTTTGTTCTTCTTTAACTCTTATATTTTATTGCTATATTCTCTATATTTCCATTTGCTTCAAGAGCATTTGTCCCTATTTCTTGGAGTGTTATTACAAGACCTGTCTTAAAGTCTTTATTAGATATATCCAACGTAGGTGTTATCTCTGCATGGGTATTCTTTTTTTCTCCAAACTGAGATTTTTCTGTTTTTTCATCTGCTAGTCAAATTTGTGTTATGTCTGATATTTGAATATTGTATTATGAGGCTTTGGGTCTTGTTTACATCCTGTGAAGAATGTTGCTGCTTTGGTTTTATCAGGCAATAGATGTAATCAGTTCACTTCACAAGTTGTGACCATCAGCCTTCTTAGGATGTGATTTCAAGGTCATTTGAAAATGTAAATGTAATTTGTCAAATGCAAATATAAATGCAATTTACATTTTCAAAGCTTGTGTAATTCTATTTGGGCTTTTCCTGGGAATGAATCACCTGGTGGCCAGTCTGGGACCTGGATGGTGGTCTGTCTTTCTATTGAATTCTCTATGTCTCTGGTATGTTCCGTAGGAGCACCAAATGCACATCTTAAGGGTAAAACTCGGAGTGCGTGAACAACTGTATGTGGTAACTTTCTCCATCATCTATCTCCCTTGTACTCTAAATCCTGGGACTTTTCATGGTTCTGTGACCAGAAAGCTGGGAATCATTTATTTTACTCTCTCATGTCTTCCTACCACTATGCTCCTGTCTGCCATCAAGAAACAGGAGAAAAGAGAATGAAAGAGAGACAGAGAGAAATAGAGAGAGAGAAAGCCAAAAAGGATGTGTTTCTTCCCCCACATTCTTTTGTGACCACAGCTATTCTTATTAGAAGTGAGGGTTTCCCTACCCCTTCATAGCTTTAGGTGCTTATGGTTCTCAGATGCTACCACTGTTGCTTACAAAAACTCCATTTTCCACGTTTCCACTCCTTCAGCCTGAACTAGGATGTTCTTCTGGTGCTCTTGTTCATACCCAAGACTACTTCTCAGTTTCTGGCTGAGGGATGCTAGCGGAGGAAAAAATTATTAACTTACTATCCTTCATTCCAGGGTACTTCAAATTCTGGTATTCTCCCACAATCTGCCTGCTTCTGCCTTTTCTGAGTCCTTGAAGATCTCCTCCACACACCTGTCTAGGCTTTATGAGTACATTCCCTTGAGAGACCCAGGGCAGAGCATTCTGGGGATCTCACCCAGGATCCCAGGTCATTTCATTCTTAGTCCTGTACTCAGGCATTTAGTTCTGCACTTTCAAAATTACAAATATGTGTATTTCCATGTTTCTAGTTTCTTTCTGTTCATGGTAAGTTCTCTGGAGAAGAGAACTTTCTTTCTAATGACCCATAGGGCATTACACTTCAAAACCAATATATTTTCAGGAAGAACACTGCTAATAGATGTTAGAAGCTCACACTTAGCTATTGAGAAGTGTTCATTCTGACCTTGGCCTTCCAGTGGAGAAGTGCAGCCTTTGTCAAGGTTGGATGGCTTTTAATATACAGATCACATGCTACTTCGATTCAGAGAGTAGTAGTGGGTATTTGAAATTATGTGAAAACCTAGGAAGGAGCAACAATAAACAGGGTAAACAGAAATGAAATGAATATGGCAGACACTGCAAATGTATACACATCATGTAGTCACTGCAGACAGATTTTTAAAGTAAATACCACTGACCTATCCTGTGGATAAGAAAAATAAAATTAGTGAGGACCTATTCATTAGTGAGTTAACTCATTCATTAGCGAGTTACCTATTCATATAGTTGTTTTGAAATCAGAGAGATAGAGAGAAAAATGAAAGCACCACTAACAAGCCTCTTTACAGTCCCCAGGCACCTCCCTTACATAAAGGATGTGGAGAAAGTAAACTTCAGGAAGCTTCGTTGGCTACAGACATCTCAGGACTGTGGCTAACTGTGATAAAACTGTCATTGTCTCTTCACAGTTTGTGTTTTGCTTGATATTCCGAGTGGCATAATGACACCTGGGCTTTCTAGGCACACTTGCATGTTGAAGGAGTGCTGAAGACTGATGGGCTAGGATTTGACTTGGAGAGCACTGAATATTAGTTATAGAGTAAGCGTGAGATAATTTCACGCTGCCTGGGGCTGAGCAAGCTAAAACATGCTCCTTAACCTGATGTCCTGAGAACAGATTGTTTTTAAAACTAAGTATCAGAGATTGTGTAGTCTTTGCCCAATACGTGTAGTTTCCCTATTTCCCTGTTTACGGTAGGCTAGTCTTGTAAAAGAAGGCAAGAAGGAAATGGTTAGTGATCTTTGGACACATTCAGTCTAGATTACAGGTAAGCCTAGGTAATGGGGAAAGAGAACTCAGATGAATGGCTGTATGTTTTTTTTCTTTTTAAAGATTCAGATGAAACATTATTGCCGAAGATAATATTTTGCATGGTGAGGTTTCACATGATAGGAAGGCCTATCCGTTATAGTCACTCAATCCTTATAGTAACCCTGTAAGGGAGATGAGACATGTTTTATTATCTTCATTTTATATACAAAGAAACTAGGTCACAGATAGGATGATTCAATATCACACAGCAGTTGTGTTCCCCAAACAGATTTCAAATAAACAGGAGAATGTATTCCTCACTCACTCCAATCAGACTTCCACCCCTATCACTTCAGAGCAAAACTGCACATGCAAAGATCATTGATCGCCTCTATGTTTTATAATGTATACCCTCCCAGCAGCATTGACACAGCTGCTCCCTGACTCCAGATTTAAACTCCTCTGAGTTTTTCTCCTACCTTAACAGCTCTTGCTTTTTCTACTGTTCTTTCCTGGAGTGGCCTGCTCCTCCAAATTTTAAATCATGAAGCTTCTCAAGGATTGGTACTAAGCTCTCCTCTTTTAATAATCTGCATGATCTCTCTAAGCATTCCTCACTACTCCTATAGTTTAACCTTAAAATCAGTGAAGACATGTTAACTTTTATAAAGGTGATTTTTGTCTTTCTATGCCCCAGAGAATTCACATCAGTCATACCCAAATATTCCCTGTGTAACACATTCATTTACCACTTTGTTAATTTACTCAGAAATATATATTGAGATTCTAGTATTTTCCTGGTACCGTTCTAAGGTTCAGAATGCAATAGCGGGCCAAAGAAGGGCAGGAAGAAAGCTGCCTTCATGGAATTTGTTTAAATGGACAACACAAATAACCAATAAAACTTTTTATGTAATATGAAGTCACAGTGTGATAAAACCTAGGAAGAAAATTAAAGCATTTGAGAATGGCAATGGCTGTGATGTGCCTGTTCAGGAAGGGGTTGGGGAGGGGTCATGGAAGGCAGAGAAGACAGTTAAGTTCATTATGAATGGAGAAGCCTCATGGCCCTGTGGGTAGAAAGACCGCTTCACCAGAGAAAAAGGGAATTGGACTGAAGGTCAAGAAGATGTGCATTTTATCTGATCTTGCCTCACTGCCTCACATTTATTTTGGGAGAAGTCCCTTAGTTACTCTGGGAGAAATTCTTAGATGATTTTCTGAGGAACCTTTCAGGCCTATGATCTTATTGAAGATTCTGGAATAGATGGGGTGGAGATGAGGGCTAGATGAGAAATAAAAATATTGGGGGTTATCACCATTGTTAATTAAACTTTAATATTCAGTTTACATATTTTTAAGTTTAGCCATTTGTCACACATTTTTATTGAGCTTCTATCAATTGCCGGGCACTGTGCAAACTGCAAGAATGCAGGGGTAAAGGAGGTCGGGACCTTTAACCCCACAGGGCTCAGAGGCTAGCTCTTCATGCTTGCCATTCTGGTTGTACACTATTTGGGATTTGTCCTGGTCTCATTTTTGCCATATCTTTCAGGTCTTAAGTATCTCCTGTACAGTATTTTCTGATAATCGAATGAAGAATGCTAACCAAGAAGCCTTAAATATTTCTCACATAAGTAGACAGATAGGATAGCGTGAGTCTTCTTGCACTGGCCCTTGATAGTCCCTGTTATTTTTTGAACATTCAAACCCCATTATATAAAAAAAAATCTTAGGTCCTCCAATTCATCAGAATCTTTGTAACAGGCCATTTCGCAGTATGAATGAAAGACACACAATACATTATACAGGGAGAACCTAGAATACAGATCAGGAATTTAGGGGACAATAAACACACACCGCTCAGGGAAACCATCTGTGGTAGTATTACTTGGTGCTCAGTAATGTCTGAGTCTCCTCTTGTGTTGGGCAAAGAAGATTAAACTTCCCAGCACTCTGCAATTGGAAGGGGCCATGAGACAAACTACAGCCAATGAACTGCAAGAAGTGCTATGTGTCACTGCCTTGCTGAAGCATCTAATTGCTAGTCCAAGACTCTACAGTAGTCTCTTTCCCACTGTCATCAGTTAAGGAGGCTTACTGTTGAACTGTAGAAATAATGGAGCTTTCATCAACGCAGATGTCCTACTACATGGAGAACAGTTTCCCGAGAACTCTGTACTAGAGAGAAACATTTTTTTGTGTGTGTTAAGTCACTGAGATTTGGAGGTTGTTTATTCTGACAACATAATTTAATCTAATCTTACTGATTTATCACCTCTTTGAGTTAACTTTTTACCATGTCAAAAATGATTTGGAATCTTTGAGAACTGTGAGGATACCCACCAAACAAAGGGTCCATGCAATTTATGTTCATCATTTCCATCACTAACTTCCAAGAGATCAACAGGCATTTTTCCCTTTGCTTATTCTTTTTATGTGGAGCATATGCTAATCTTTCCAGTTCTCAACATGAAAATCTAGATGCTTTAATTTTAGTTGCTTAATCTTCTCTTGCTTTTCAAAAATTTATTTTATTAAAAAATTAAAGATTATTTTTTTAAGAAAAGTTTTAGGTTTACATTAAAATCAAGAGGAAGGTACAGCGATTTTCCAAATATCCCCTGCCCCTACACATGAATCGTCTCCCTGATTATCAACATAACTCACCAGAATGGTATTTTTTTCAATCAAGGATGAATCTACGTTCACACATCAGAGTCACCTCAAATCTATTGTTCACCTTAGGGTTCACTCTTGGTGTCGCACATTCTGTGGGGCTGAACAAGTATCTAGTGACATATTCATCATTATAATATTATATGGAGCATTTTCACTGCCTTAAAGATCCTCTCTGTTCTGCCTACTTCATCTTACTTCCCTCCCCTCCTCTTGGCATCAATGATCTTTTTATTTCTCTGTAGTTCTGCCTTTTTCATAATGTTTGGAATCACAGAGTATGTAGTCTTCTCAGATTGGCTTCTTTCACTTAGTTATTATATGCATTTTAGGTTCTGCCATGGCTTTTCATGGGTTGATAGGTCATTTCTTTTAGTGCTGAATTCCTGCTTTTCTTCCCTCCAGTAACACAGTAACCCCTGTTCATACTGCAAAATTCAAGTTGCTGCAGTTTGAAGTTCAGGATTATGCCCAGCTTCACACAGAAAGACTTTGTCCGTTAACTTCAGCTGGTTTCATTTTCCACCCTTCTAATTCTGTCAAGTTCATTATTAGTAACCCCCAAATCAAGATCTTCCCTAGCTGGTTTTATTAGAGTTCAGATCTTTCTTATATCTGCTCTATTCCTGTGACATTCTGATGGCTTATTCTCTTCACGATCCCAACCCTTGATAAGGAAACTTTCACATTTCTCTTGCCGAGGCATTCAGTGGACTTCACGCCCTCACATACTGCACTCAGGCAGTACCTGCTTTTTACTGATCACTAGATTACGTTATCAGTTCTCTTTTTTGCTTCTTTTTTATTTTGTCAGAGTTCCTTGCCTTGTGCCAAATTTCTGCTTTAGACTGGAGAGACTTTTTTTTATTTTCTTCTAAGTAAGTTCTATTAGATACAGGTCTCAATTCAATATAACCACATTTGCTTAAAATTCTTGCTTTGGCTAGAGGAGTGTTAACTACACATATGCACAACTGGGAATGTAGTATCCACACTGAGGTCAAGTGACACAAAATTCTATATTCTAGAATATTCCTGAATGTGTTTACTGCATCTTAGAGCCATCTTAAGAATTCTGACAAAGATGATTCAAAATAATTAATATTCTGGGCTCCTTGATTGAGAAACTTTAAATACATTAATGCAACCATAAATGAGGAACTCAAATACTGTTATTATCATTCCCTGAGCCCAAACTTTTAATGAACTAAATTAATGTAAGTGTAAATTCTCATCACAAAGCTCTGTTCCTAACTGCTTAATTTGAATGTATGGTCTGCTGATTGGCTGAAGGAAGTTAATTGAAATTAATTATAAATAGACAATGTGTAAACTATGAGAAATACAATAAGCCTTTGTGGCACAATTCAGTGAGTCTAACAGTAAGTATAAAAAACTAAAACTTCTATATTACATCTATTTAATAACCTTTCTATGCTATTATTTGCCAAAAATGTACACCGATTTTTGTATTTTCAAAGCAGAAGAACAAACTTCCAGGCATTTTACATCCAAAATGTCTCTGACAGTTTTGGACTTATGCCTCTTCCCAACTAGCATAAACTAAATACAAAGAATATTAATTCATTATCTAATCAGTACTTGTTTTTTGCTCTGTGTCAGATGATATGCTCAATATGGGAGATGAAGACAAAATAAAATACTCTTAAGATGTCAAAATGCAGGGGCGCCTAGATGACTCGGTTGAGCGTCCAACTCTCGTTTTTGTCTTGTGTCATTTTCTTACGGTTTGTGAGGTTGAGTCCCACATTGGGCTCTGCACTGATAGTTCAGAGCCTGCTTGAGATTCTCTCTCTTCCTCTCTCTCTGGCCCTCCACGCTTGCATCTGCACACACATGTGCTCTTTCTCTCTCAAAATAAATGAATAAACATCTGAAAAAGGTGATCAAAGTCTAGTAGGAAGACAGATAAATAAATTAAACCATTACAATGTAGTGTGAAAAAAATCCAATATGAGAAATGCTAACAAAATATTACAGAACAACATAAAGGGACAACTAATTGTAAGAAAGCCAGGAAGGCTTCACAAAGAAGTCACATTTTGGTTCATCAGATCAAGAAGGTGACAGGAGAAACAGATATTTGTGTGTGACACTTTATTTCCAGACACACACACAAAATGTATTGACACAGCTTATTTAATGTGTTAGTAACTAAAAGACTATATGTTGTAAGATGTAAAAGATGGATGGATTTGTGTTAACCAAGAATGTGAAGATGTGTTCACACTGCTCAGAACTGGGTTGTGGGAAGTTTCTAGAATACAGTAAGTGGTTGGTGCACAAATCACAAAAGGTCAGAGTTGGTAGGAGCCTCGATGACACCCATACCAAGCCCCTGTTTTAGAGGCAGCAGCTTCATCCCAGAGAGGGGGAGGTAGCTTGCCCAGTGACATTTATTAGTAGAAGCAAACAGTAAAAATATTATAAAAATACTAAATAATGACACTGTAATAAGTTGGTAATATGCATGTGCCTTTGGGGGGATCAGCAAAAGTATGGCTTGAGAAACGGCCAAACATACACCAAAATAGCTGATTATCTTTGTATTCCATTTATTTAAGTTTTCACAAGTACTCCTCATCTCTAAATTTTAAAAATTATTAACCTAACTTAGAATTGCTCTTCAGGTTTTTTTTTTTTTTTTTTTGAGGGGGGGAAGTGGCCATTAAATGACAATTATATCCTCCCTAGTAGGAAAGTGTATTAGTTTTCTCTATTGTAAATTTGGTTTCGAGACAGAAAATTAAAAAAAAAAATAAAAAAAGATTAGAAACTCTAACTTCAAACCGGTTCTTTTTGAAATGGTGCTGCTTTCCAAAACAGACTTTACCTATTTTGTTTTCTTAGTGCTGGAAACAGTGACTTTTACCGACTATTCTTTCTGGATAGATAAGTGATACAGATTAAAATATGGAAAGTAGATAGAAAGAGGGAGGGGGGAAGGGAGGGAGAGGGAGAGGAAGAGAGGAAGAGAGGGAGAGAGGGAGAGAAGGGGAGAGAGAGAGAAGGAGAGAGGGAGAGGGAGGGAAGGAGAGAGAGAGAGAGAGAATTTCCTTCTCAATAAGTGAGGTCATCTGGGATTTCTTATCCAGTTTTGAGGGAATGGATCCTAGGAATCTGAGCTGAGTAACTGAAATTAGAAGCTTCTGGTCTATATCATGAGAATAGGAAGCTATGTTCAGAACTAAAGCCAGAATCTGGAGAAGCCAGAAGAAATCCTAGTAGACAACCAAAGTGAAGGATTACAGGAGCAGAGCAGAAAGGCAGAGCCATGGTGATGGGGAAAAGAGTAAAATGCAGCACCCAAAAATAAGTGATTTCCACGGAGGGTAAGAAGTCAGCAAGCTAAATCCCATCTCTAGCGGCTTATGAAGATGACTTTGAATCTTGACTATGGATAGAGAGGAAGATGTTAAGCACTGAGCAGATTATGCCAATATGCTTGATGCTGATAATGTAAGCTAGAGAGTGCTTTTAAGCCTTTCTGTAGAGATGAGATTTTACTGAAAAAGAAAGTTTTTAGAAGCATTAGGGTTTGGGGTATTTTACTTGATAAGGAAAAAAAAATCCCCTATAATTCTTTTAAAGACTACAGTAGCCCTGCCACCCTAACTCATCTGCAAGGGATATGTCACAAGGTCCCAGTGGATGCCCGAAACTTTGGATAGTACCCAACCCTACTCTTTTTTCCTATACATATACCCCTATGATAAAGATTAATTGATAAATTAGGCACAGTAAGAGATTAACAACGATAGCTTATAATAAAATAGAATAATTATAATGTATACTATAATAACTTATATGATTGTAGTCTCATTCTCTCTCAAAATATCTTATGGTATTGTACTTACCCTTCTTGTGCAGATGTGACTTGATAAAATGCCAACGTGATAAGATGAAGTGAGGTGAGTGATGTGGGCACTGTGACATCGCATTAGGCTACTTTTGCCCTTCTGATATGTCACCTGAGAGTCATCTGCTTCTGGACCACAGTTGACCCCAGGTTATTGACTCGACAGAAATGAAACCATGGATAAGAGGGGACCACTGTAGTAAAAGGTGGATCTTAGTATCAAAAAAACAAATTTTTTAAAATGCAGAGAAAGAGCTATCATAATCCATAATCCATAAGAAATCATATTTTGAAACAGTGTTTTGTGCCCGCCAGAAGCATCCAGGAAGGGTTGACCCAATTGGCAATCCAAGTACCAGAGCCAGAAAAGATGCACCCAATATTCAGGAAGAACAAGTACTGAAAGAAAATCCTTGCTTGGACAAATATCAAAGTAAAATGAAAGCAAGGTCTTTAAATGTGGAAATATTGCTAAAGTGTAGAGAGGAGAATTTTTCTGGGTGTATTAGAGTAAAGAAATAAGAATTTCCTAAGGGTGAAACAGTAATTTAATGAGTATTTTGTAAAAGGAATCCTAAGCCAGTAATAAAACATCTTTAAGTTCTATAAGGTGGGGGGTGCTGATAACTCTGGTGTACAAGGTGCTTTAGGGATGAAGAGAAGATTATCAGGAAAACTCAGTGGTTTCATTATTACTGACTTCACTGAAGTTGTTAGATTCCCACACCTAATTTATTCTTTGAAGCAAATAGGTCAGAGGGATTAGGGATGCTAGCTGTATTCTCACAAGACTTTTCCAGATCTCCTGACATTCTATACATGTGAAAAAATACCCAAAAATACATAAATACATAAATAAACAAATAACCATTTTACTCAGATGCATCCCCTGGATTTGGGAGAGTGAAGTTACTGAAACATATGAATTCAGATGCTGCTATGCCCTACATTACTTCTGCTATCTGCATAATGAAAGCCAAGCCCCACACTAAATTTTACAGCTGATTTAAGAATAATCTATGAAGATAAAAGGCATCAAGGGAATTATCATATGCTTATAAGTAGGATAGGTGAGTATCATATGCTTATAAGTAGGATACTCAGAATGTGGTAGTTTATCTGTCTGAGGTTTCCTTTTTCTTTTTAAAAAAATTTTAATGTTTATTTTTGGGAGAGAGAAAGACAGTGTGAGCGGGGAAGGAGCAGAGAGAGAGAGAGAGAGGGAGACGCAGAATCCGGAGCAGGCTCCAGGCTCCGAACTGTCTGCACAGAGCCCTACGCAGGGCTCCAAATCATGAACAGCAAGATCATAACTTGAGTTGAAGTCAGATATTTAACTGACTGAGCCACCCAGGTGCCCCTATCTAAGGTTTTGTTGATTCTGTCCTTTACCAGCAGTTTGTACTATATGCTAATATGAATGAATTCAAAGATGTAATAAGTGCAAAACATGCCCACTTTACATATTTCTCCTAATCTCTTTCAGCAACTATTTTTTGTTGTCTTAACAAAGGCATTTTGATCTTGGCACCATTTCTTCAAGAGTTGGATGATTTGATGGATTTCTTCAATAGTTAGAGGATCAGGCCAAATAAAGTCTTAATCCATTGGAAAAAATATTTATTTGTTATACATGTGTAGATATGACCATATACTTTAGTCATCTCAGCCTTTCTTGTCTTGCTCCTTTCTCCTTGCTCTTTGTGTACATATTTTCTTAAAATTATCCAAGAGATACTGTAGCTACATCCCTCAGTTATATTAAAGGTTTGCCTTAAGGGTGTTGCTTGGTGCAAAATTCTTTTTTTTTTTTTTAATTTTTTTTTTAATGTTTTATTTATTTCTAGGAGAGAGAGAGAGAGACAGCGTGAGCAGGGGAGGGTCAGAGAGAGAGGGAGTCACAGACTCTGAAACAGGCTCCAGGCTCTGAGCTGGCAGTCAGCACAGAGCCCGACGCGGGGCTCGAACCCACGAACCGCTAGCTCATGACCTAAGCCGAAAGTCGGACGCTTAACCGACTAAGCCACCCAGGAGCCCCTCTTGGTGCAAAATTCTGATGCAAAATGTTTTAAATATTTATAGCAAAATCTGTATTTTGTTTTCCCTTAACTGTATAAGTTGATCTATTTTCAAAGGCGACCAGATGAAGGAAAAGGAGTTGCCAATCTGACCAAGAACCATGTCGTTTCCTATGAAAGCCAGCCAACTAGATTTTGAAAATCCTCTGCTATTCATGACAAAGAAAGGTGGAAGTGAGGTGTGAAATCTCTATGATCTATTTTAGATTATGAATTATCTTAACTTTGATTATGTATGTTTTTTTTCAGTTTGAACCACAACCCTACCATTATTAAAATGTAGCTTTTGTATTTCATTAATGTTAAGCAATTAGGTTTGCATTTTTGATGCACCATAATTGTAATAGTGTGACATTATTCTGATGATAATGTTCATTGATCTTTCATAATGCAACTACTCACACCACGAATCAAATATAAATCAACACCTTTTTTATTTTACATTCAGTAAAGCGCTCTCTTTTCATATTGATAATTTGCACTCACAGTATAATCTTCAGCTGTCAGAATTATTTTGGTATAATTTCCATCTGCATTCTTACCACAGATCTTTGAACCCTTATGAAAAGTGATTTAGAAATAAACCAAATACCATGGCAGAAGAACAGGGAGAGGTTTTAGCATTACTAATAGTGAAGTCTATTTAATTCCTGAGTAAAATATTTGACACTCAGGCATAGGACAGACTGAAGGTCTGTGAAATCCTTGTTTTATACAAAGAACAGAGATGTATGACCACACCTTCCAGCAGCATCAGAGCAAGTACACACATGGCTATTTGACCTCAATGTCTATGAGGCTCTTTGTGTTCCAAACCACCGTGAGTTCCACAACTGGGAGAGATATTATTCCCAGGATCTATTCAGCTACCTCTCTGAGTGTCTAACTTTATAGCATAAAAGTATCATAATTGCTGTGGTTTTATACTGTTGTCAACTGCTCCATATTAGAACTATGATTTCCAGAATTTCCTTCCGATATGGTTCTGAGTTAAAATGAGCTATAGGACAAATTTGTGCAAGATTTGGAAGGATGAAGAAAATTAGCAGTTATTCCACTCTGAAGGTTGGTGTTACATGACAGGTACCACTGAAACATACACATGTTGTCGTGGATCTGGTACCTCACCTGATTGGGAACCAGAAAAGGCTGACCTGGAGTTCATCCGAGGTCCTTTCTCCCCACTTTAAGCTTTTCTCAGGCACGTGCATAGCTTAGTAGTGAAGGGCACCAGCTTCTGCAAAACATCACTTGTTGAGATTGGATGTAGATGTGGGCTTCATTCTGTCCTCCTGGGGTCTAGCTTGTTGTCATTCTCCTTTGCTTTGTGTCCAGGTTTTCTCCCCACTGCCAACTGTGCTGATCTACAGAAATGCCAGGTCCATTGCCAGATGCAATAAGAGCTTTCACAGATTTCTTTAGCACCTTTTACAATGTATACTGTCTAATCTCTTTCATAAAGTCCTTTTTCCATAAAACTCCTGGTGGTTCTGTTTCCCTGATCAATCCCTCACCAATACAATAATAAAGGCTGAACTATAGGCCAGTGGTTATCTTTCAGCTGATAACTGGGGAAGGAGCATGAGGTATGCATTTTCCCCTCTATGGCTTTACAGAATATGTCAACATGCTTCTATGACCAAAAGGGAAAATCTTAAGAAGCCCAATGTGGGCCTTGAACTCATGACTGAGATCAAGACCTGAGCTGAAATCAAGGGTCAGATGCTTAACGGACTAAGGCACATAGGTGCCACTGTATCCTTTTTAAAATGCAGAAGACCATCTTACACTATGGAGGGAATATGTGGAATTGAAACCATAGGACCTTGGCTTATTAGGATCAGAGTCTCCCCTGCTGTCAGATCATTGGTTTCGCTCTTCTAAATCTTCAAGAGCACATACATTTCTGTGTGATGTTGGACACTTTTCCTCCACCAGTCTGTTTCCATTGTGACCAACTCAGGAAGAGAGGAGGAAAAAGTCCTGAGCTTGGGTGATTATTAGGGACTTTATCTCTTCTATGGAGGTTGTCTTTTTTTTTTTTTTTTCCCTTGGTCTCTTATGCCTTCTGGCTCTTCTACTCACTAAGATCAGGAACTCTCTTGAGAAGAATACAGTTAATCTCCTCCAGAAAAATCTCTTTCCTCATCTCTTCTCTTTTCTCATTAAATTTGACTCTCCTACGCTACTTTTAGTTTAATTCATATTTAATTGTTATTTAAAGACAGAAAGGGGGGTATGCTTGTGTAGAAGGCCTTGGAGCCTTTCAAGAATGTTCTACAGAAATATTACCTCATTGGTATGGATTCTTTGATCTAGAAAATAAATAAGCCATATACTGGTGCATGGTGAAGAAATCCGTGTATGGAAAGGAAAATGGTGAGCATTCACTGAGAAAATGGTGAGGCAAGGGAACTGGCATAGTGCTATCCAATGTGGTTGGACCAATACCAAAGGAACCCACTCAGGTACAAGTTATGGAAGGTAGCTAGGACAAATGACTGGAAGATGGCATCTTCTGAATTCAGAGCCAGATGCGTCCAGTAGCAATGGCATTTCTCTCAGGAGTAATAAGATATCCTAAAACCCAGTAAGATAGAGCATAATATTTGGGAAATCTAAAATAGAACAAAAATGTGGTGATTTTGATGCTGCTGCTGATAATATTTATTGTTCACTCATAATATAATATAGATCTGTAATATAATAGAGAGCACCTATGGGCAGCTAGGCATGTAGGTACCCTGAGAGAAATATGAACTCCAATTAAACTCCTGCCAGAAGACAAAATTCCAGTTTCTGGAGGGGGAAAGAGAAGTTAAGGACTTCAGCAAAAGCAGTTCAGGACCAGTCATAGAGGAAACCCATTATTTATGCATTTACTATGTGCCTATTGACTGTACAGTATATTCTGCCTCCTAGACACTAGGCACGAGGCCCTAGGGATGCATTAATTTTTAAAACTGCATTTCCTGGAACTAGTGCTTATGGATTAGTGGCATTCCTTGAAAAGTAACTCTTTGAGCTAACATTTATTATTACTATCATTTTCTACAGAACTTTTGAGAGCTTTTGTACTGCTAATGTGCTTTTTCAAAAGAGGTATTTAGCAGGTAGCATTTTCACATACAGCCTGTTTGATGATGCATCCTTTAGGAAATGCTAGAGTCATGAGTAAATACTATCCTTGCTTTCAAAAACCTATATATTGTTTCAAAAACAACATAGTCTATATTGGCAGCTAATAGCGGGGAAAGTGATCAGTGTAGGTAAATAAAATCCCGGAGCAAGAGAAGTAGAAGGTGAAGAAGATAAATTGTGCTGATGTTCTTCATTTGTTTCCTTGCATTCATTATTTATCTTTCTATTTCTTATGTGTGTCCCAGAACAGTAATGGCTTCAGACAGCATTATTTGGGCTTCCTTACCTTCTAGTATCTAGTTGTAAAGGATCCCAGGGGCACCTGGGTGGCTCAGTCAGTTAAGTGTCCGACTTCGCCTCAGGTCATGATCTCATGGTTTGTGGGTTCGAGCCCTGCGTCAGGGTCTGTGCTGACAGCTCAGAGCCTGGAGCCTGTTTCAGATTCTGTGTCTGCCTCTCCCCTGTTCACACTCTGTCTCTCTCTGTCTCACTCTCAAAAATAAAGATTTAAAAAAAAAAAAAAGAAAAAAAATCCCTGAAAGACATACGAGGGCATGAAGATAGATAAGGCTATTATTTTTGTCTCCACATAGCCTTCCTCTACCCCTGGCTGATGGATTTTGGCAACAGCTACTTTCTTCTGCTAAAGGTCACAGATCATGTCAAGAAGCCTCTTACATATTCCTATGATTCTCAGTAGGGAACAGGGATCCCTCTATCCTTCAGTACTAGGGTAGGTACAACTTGAATTTGCTATTATTTCCTGTGTGTTTCACCATCTGTTGATCATCCCACAACTCTGCCCACACCTAATTAAAGTATCTTTCATTAAAGTATCCTAATTAGGTTATCTTTAATTAACTTTTGAGTTTATCATCTATATTGGACTAGGACTCTCAGTGACAAAAGAACTATCTGTTGAGTGTTTCTTACGTTCCAAACAAGTTAATATACATTACTTTATCTGGTTATCACAAATACCCCCCAGAGTATGAGTTATCATCCCCATTTTATAGAAGAAAGTATAAAATAGAATTAAGACCCACCTCTAAAATTAGTACAACTGACACTTAAGCCCAGCTATCCAAAACCCATACACATCTTATCACACTATGTTGTTAAGAAAAAAAGAACCAATTATTGGAAATAAGTCAAAAGATCAGAACCAGACCAGCAACAAGTTTTACTTGACATTGAGCTGACTAAATAATGAAGTGCTCTGGTGACAGAATTGCAGAAATAGAGCAACTGGATTGAGTGTGAAGAGAAAAGAACAAAGAGACAAAGGAGAGAGAGGGCAGCCTTTTTCAGAAGCAAAAGGGTTTTTTCTCTCATTTTTTTTCCATAAAGGTTATGAAGATACAATTACGGTGTTATAAATTCATATATCCTGCCGCAGTGAAGGCCTGAATTCTTCTGGAGCTGTGTGTATCTGAAGTAGTCCCTCAACGACTCACTATTTTCCTGAATCCTTAAAAAATTAAGATTAGGTAAGCAATAATAACACTGTACCTGAAATTTGCTAAGAGGGTAGATTCTAAGTGTTCTCAGCCAACCCCTCAGCGCGTGCGCGTGTACACACACACACACACACACATACACACACAGGAAAGAAAAAGGAAAAAATAATAGCTATATCAGGTGATGGATATGTTAATTAGCTTAATAGTTGAATTTCACAATGCATATGTACATCAAAACATCAAGGTGTAAACCTTAAATATATACAATTTTATTTGTTAGTTTTCAAGCTGGGGAAAATAAGATGAGGAGCAACAACAATACCTTACCTAAGGTTCTTTGCACACTGAGGACCACAGATAAAATTTGTTGTTTTCTCTTAAGTTTCAATATATGATATTGTTGTCCATATTTATATTAGAATCTCAAGCCCTACATAAATGTGATAAAGTCATATAGCTAACAGAATTATTTCCTTTATTTCTTAATATATGTCTTAGTATGTAAAATCCCTTAGTGCTCTGACCCTATATAAAAACCTAGAGAATCTGAGAAAACCAAATAGGGTAGGGGCATGTGCAGACACATGTGTAAGTTGTTAGCAAATGGAATTGAGCCACAACACACAAAAATGTCAACCAAGATTTGCAAGAATTCCCAAATGGCAAGGATTTCCAAAGCCAGCAATGTATTTCTTTGCAGGTAAATGAAGAATATGGGTTTCCAAAAGAACTGGCCTGTCTCTGAGAGGGCTGAAGCATGCAAGGAAAAGCTAGAAGACCTTACCCAAATGGCTGATATGCAAAAACAATGCAGCCCCAAATCACACACCTTCTATAAACTTGAGAGGATGGAGATAAAGGAATATTTATCTTACCAATCTAAATATTACCTTTTGCTAATTCTCACTTGATCTACTTGTTTAAGTATGCTGTTCCCCCCTGGTTTTCCTGGAAATATTTTTTACCAACTAGAATGGACCTCATAGTGGTGACTGAGTAGAGTGTTTCTTAACACAAAAGGAAGCTTTTGCCTGCAGGGCCAGTATCACATGGATCAAAGATTTTTGATTAAAATACACAGAGTGAGGAGTGTAGCTGTGATGTTTTTGTATGATTTCTGGATTTTGTAATGAAACACAGCAGGTAGAATGTGAACTTTAGAGTAAAAAAATGCAATATTCCTAAAATCTGTGTAGGATCTTTCTAACTCCTGGTATTATGATTAATTTTCTCTGGGAGGCAGCCAGCACTGACATTATACTGCTGTTCAGAGATGTTCCTTTGATGGAGAAGCTCTGGTGATGCCACTCGGAATAGCTGCACAAATGATGATGGCTATATCCTTTCTAAATTGAGCTTGTTTGATGAATCAAGAGAAATTTTAGAACGACTTGGAAGTGAGGACTCAGAGTAGAATTGTGTGTGTGTATGTGTGTTTTATTTTTCCAACTTTTGAGCTGATGTGTAAATTTTGGAAGCCAAAATAATTGTTCTCCACAGGTGGAGCAATGACCAGTAAAGTATCATAAAAAGAATATGACGTCCAGGGTCAGAAAATCTGATTTGAAGCAAAGAGATGCTGCTTTCTGGTTGTGAATTTGGGGCAAGTGACAGCAACAGTAATAGTATTCCTATTTGTGTGATGTTGTTAATGATGACATCTTTTTCACAAGCAGTCATACTAATCAACTAAAATAATATATGTGAAAGTGATTATAGATATCTATTTCTGGGAATGAAGCAGTCCATAGGGTCTTACCAACTTTCCCTCTAAAAACAACCAAAAGAAATGGATAAAGTATTTTAAGTGCTCTTTAAAAACTGTAGTAAAGGACTGGCAATTAGAAATGGAATGTTATAGGGGCGCCTGGGTGGCTTAGTCGGTTGGGCGTCCGACTTTCACTTAGGTCATGATCTCGCGGTTTGTGGGTTCGAGCCCCGCTTCGGGCTCTGTGCTGTCTGCCTGCTCAGAGCCTGGAGCCTGTTTCGGAGTCTGTGTCTCCCTCTCTCTCTGGCCCTCCCCTGCTCACGCTGTCTCTCTCTCTCCTAGAAATAAATAAAAAAATATTAAAAAAAAAGAAAAAAGAAATGGAATGTTATATGTTAAAAAATCAGTAAAAATAGAACGTTTTAGGGATTAGAAAGACACTGAATTTTAGTACTACCCTGAAGAATGTGAATGAACTTAATATTGGGCTTTCATGGCTTCACAGAAGACACAAGACAAAGCCCAAGATCACCTTCAGGTAAAAAATATAAGAGGAAGTCCCCCTACCTTGGCATTAGGCTAGCACTTCCAGGACTATACTTTGATATAAGGGCATCTAGAAATAAATATGTCTTTCCTCCCAGGAAACTAGGTAAATCCCCTTTCTCAAACAATGATTTCAAGAGGAAGAAAAAAAATCCTACAATGGTAAGTAAGACATGGAGATTTTAACCTCAAAAATCCCTGGAATGGTGGCATTCTAGATGTGTAGCATAGCAGAAGTGAAGGGCAATTACTTCTGGAGGAACATGACTGCAGCCTAGATCTCAAAAGAAAATAAGACTATAGTTAAAAAAAAAAAAAAAGAGAGAGAGAGAGAGAGAGAGAGAGAAAACAAAGTCATTAAATGGGTAGGCTGGCTAGGGGTGTGTTCTATAATCAAAACCCTACAGTAACAAAAGACCTAAGAAGGAGACCCACAAAAAGCTCAAATACTGAAATTATTGCAGAGAATACAAAATAATCATGCTGAATAAGTCTAAAGCTGTAAGACATTAAGTGTAAGTAAAGACAGACTTCTGTTTCTGGCTTTCATGGAGTAACTGGTATTAAACTAATATTCCTGTCAAAAACAACCATTAAAGTTGAACAAAATATAGAAAACAGTTATTTGGAAGCATAATAGAGCAAAGAAGGTGTGCAAAACTTGCAGGGATTGGATCCTGAAGAGACAGGAGGGGAATGCTCTGAGAGGAATGCTACCCTTGCCTCTACTTTTTTTCTTTTTCAGAACATTTTAAAATAAATAACCAGTTTCATAGAAGCCAAACAGAAAGCAGTGACCTAAAGCTTGGGACAGTTATACTAGGTGGAGGAGGCAAAAACTGATCCTTAACCTAGAGCTTGATGATCAAGGTTCCCTCTAAAAACAAGAACCACAGAGAAAGTTTACACCAGCAGTTTCCCATTTAGACATTAACCAACTCTCATACTGAGCATTCACAAAGCAGCAGTTAAGCAAATAGTTCTTTCTTGTCCTCATTGATAAGAATTTTTATCATGAATGGGTGCAGATTTTTTTCTTTATTTATAAAATTGCATGCTTTCCTTTTTTTTTCTTTTTAGCCTAATACAGTGTTCTATACTGTTTGATTTTTTAAAGTGTATTGTTTTTACATATTGTTAGCTTTGGCTTGCTTTTATTTTGCTAAAGATTTCTTCTGCCTATATTTATTAGTGGTAGAGTGATTTTCATTATGTATGTCTTTGGTTTTGTTCTCACTGCTGGACTCATGAATGTGCTCGAATTCCCTGTTTGTTTGTTTGTTTGTTTCTAGAAGAACTTGTATAAAGTATTATTTGCCCTTTAAATATTTGGTAGAGTTCACCAGTGACATGTACTTTGTGGAAATTCTTTTAACCACACTTTCATTGTCTTCAATAGTTACAGGGATATCCAGGATACCGACTTTCTTGACCGATCTTTGGTAATTTATATGTTGCAAAGCATTTCTTTATTTCATCTAAGTTGTGAAATTTATGTGCATGTTTTTTTAAAATGTTTATTTATTTATTTTAAGAGAAAAAGAGAGCGAGTGAGTAGAGGAGGGGCAGAGATAGAGGGAGAGAGAAAATCCCAAGCAGGCTCCGCACGACCAACGCAGAGCACGACGTGAAGCTCAGTCCTATAAACCGTGAGATCATGACCTGAGCTGAAATCAAAAGTCTAAAGATTAACTGACTGAGCCACCCAGGCACCCCTGGGCATAATGTTTTCATAATGTTCTATTATTCTCCTGTTTATCTGTAGGATTTTATTTAACAGTCTTTTCATTTTTTATTAAACTGTTTGTTAGAGTTTTTGCTTCAGAGCAGAAGGTAGAGAGATTTCCCACATTATCTCTGCTTCTATACAAGCATAGCCTCGCCCATTATCACATCTCCTACCAAAGTGGTGCATTCATCATAATTCAAGAGCCTACACTGACACATCATGACTACCTAGAGTCCACAATTTTATATTAGGTTTCGTTCTTTGTCTTATACATTCTATGAGTTTGGGAAATTTATAATTGTAGGTGTTCACTATAGTAGTACCATAGAGAATAGTTTCACTGCCCTAAAAAATATTCTCTGCCCTGCTTATTTTTCCCTCTTTCTCTCCTAAACCCTGGCAAAATTGATTTCTTTTTACTATCGCCATAGTTTTGACTTTTCTAGAATGTTATATAGTTGGAATTATGTAGGGTGTAACATTTTCAGATTGGTTCCTTTTATTCAGTAATATGCATTTAAGGTTCCTCCATGTCTTTTCTTCAAACCACAGCTTATTTATCCATTCACCCACGAAGAACATGTTGGTTGGTTCCAAGTTTTGGCAATTAGGAATAAAGCTGTTATAAATATCTGTGTGCAGGGTTGTTTTTGTTTTTGTTTTTTCACCTCCTGAGGGTAAGCACCAAAGGAACATGATTGCCAGATTGCTTGGTAAGAATATATTTCATTTTGTAAGAGGCTGCCAAATTGCCTTCCAAAATGGCTGTACTATTCTGCCTTCCCACCAGAAATACATGAGTGTTTCTTCACTTCACATCTTTGCCAGCACTTGGTGGTGTTAGTGCTCTGGATTTTGGCCATTCTAATAGGTGTGCAGTGGCATTTCATTGTTTTAATTAGCTTTCCCTATGACTTATGCTGTGGTGTAAACATATGTTTATTTTTCCATCTGCATATCTTGTTTGAGTAGATGTTTCCTAATATCTCTGGCCCATTTTGAATTGGGTTGTGGATTTTCTTATAGTTGAGTTTTAGGAGTTCTTTTTAGATATTTTAGATAACAGCCCTTTATCAGATATGTCTTCTGCAGTTATTTTCTCTCAGTAGGTGGCTTTCTCTCTTTTCCATTATCTTGATGTCTTTCACAGAACAGAAATTCTTAATTTTAATGAAGTTCAGGTTATCAATCCTTTCTTTCATGGATCATGCTTTTAATATTGTATCTAAATAGTCATTGCCAAACCCTAGGTTTCTAAATTTTCCTTTGTTATCTTCTAGGAGTTTTTGGTTTAGTATTTCCTTTATTCCTGATATTGATAAATTTATGTCTTCTTTTCTTACTAATCAGATGGCTAGACTTTTTGTTTCATTGATTCTTCCTCTCTTTGTTAATGTTTTATTGATTTTTTTCTTTTATTGTAATATTCTGTTTTCTAATTATTTTCTTTGTTCTTATGTTCTACTTTCTTATAGTAGAAGCTTAAATTAGTTGTGTGAAATACTATTTTCTAATAAGAATACTTAATACTATAAATTTTCCTCTAAAGACTACTTTAGCTGATTCCCAAATATTGATATGTTCTGTTTTTATTTTCATTGCATTCCAACTATTTTCTAAATTCTTTTGTAATTAAATTTTTTTTAACTTTTATTGACTTTCGAGAGACAAAGAGAGAGCGCAAGCAGGGGAGGGGCAGAGAGAGAGGGAGACACAGAATTCTAAGCAGGCTTCAGGCTGTGAGCTGTCAGCACAGAGCCCAATGCAGGGTTTGAACCTACAAACTGTGAGATCATGACCTGAGCCAAAGTCAGACACTTAGCTGACTGAGCCACCCAGGCGCTTTTGTAATTTTTTTTTAACTCAACATATGGGTTACCTGGAATTATGTTGTTTGCATTTGTTTTTGTGTTGGTTACCAACTCTGGAAAATTTTTAAATATCTTTGCTATAACCAATTTCTAGTTTACTTCTGTTGTGATCAGAAAGCATGCGTTGTATATATGGTTTCAATACTTTTAAAATTACTAAAGCTTGGTTTCTGGCCCAGAATATGGTCTCTCTTGGTGAATACTCCATGAACACTTAGAAAGAACATAAAGTTGGCTATTGTGTGGGATGTTCCATAAGCAGAATTTATGTCAGGCTGGTTGATGGAGTATCTTAAGTCTCCTGTATCCCTGCTGATTTTGTTTGTTCTATAAGTTACTGAAAGGAGTGTGACGTCTCCAGTCCTAACTGGGAGTTTGTCTATTTCTCCTTTAAATTTTATTGGTTTTTGTTCTGTGCATTTTGAACCTCTGTTATTAGAGGTATATACATTTGGGAATTCTATGTGTGTTCTTATTAAATTGACACTTTTACAATTATGTGATGCCCTCTGGATTCCTGGTATTATTTATTCTTTTGAAGTATACTTTCTAGGATATTAATAGAGATATTCCTAATGTCTTTGATGTTTTCACATTACTTGATTTTTCATCTTTTAATTTATCTCTATATTTAACGTACATTTCTAAAGATGACATATATTTTGTTCTTGGTTTTATTTGTATTCAATCTGTTTTTCTCTACATTTTAAATGGGGGTGTTTAGTCATTTACATTTAATGTGTTTACTAATAAATCTAACATATTACTAACTGAATTGTTTTTATTGCCGTATCTGTTTCTTGTTCCTTTATTTCAGCCCTCTTTCCTGCCTTATTTTGGATATAGTATTTTTCACTATTTTATTTTTATCTCCACTATTGGCTTGGGAAGTATTCTCTTTTAAATTTTATTTGTTGCTTTGGCACTTAACATCCTGCATTTTTAACTTATTACAGCCTAATCTCAATAATATTATGCGACATCAAACATAAAATTTAGGGGCACCTGGATGGCTCAGTTGGTTAAGCAGCCAACTTCGGGTCAGGTCATGACCTCACGGTTTGTGGGTTTGAGCGCTGTGTTGCGCTCTGTGCTGACAGCTCAGAGCCTGGAGCCTGCTTCTGATTCTGTGTCCCCCTCTCTCTCCACCCCTCCCCTGCTGACGTTCTGTCTCTGTCTTTCAAAAATAAACGATAAAAATTTTGTAACAAAAAAACATAAAACCTATACAACGGTAAAACTATACAACCATTTGTATGTATACAATGGCTAAAGGCTCCAATGGTAAAACCTATATAATAGGTAAAACCTGTACAATCGTAAAATCTATACAATGGTACAAGTCCTTTTCCTTAATTCCATTTTGTGTGCTATTGTTATCATACATTTTACTTCTAAGTATAGTTGCCAAAATACATTGTTACTATAGTCATTATTCTTCACAATTAGATATGTGAAAACTATCTTTTAAATTCACCTTTATTTTTATTATTTATGATTCTCTTCATTTCTTTGTGTGTATCCAGCTTTGTTTTCTTCAACATTTTCTTGCCTGCCAGTAATGAATTTCCCCATCTTCTGTTTCTCTGAACAAATTATTATTTTACCTTCATTTTAAAAATATATGCTCCTCAAATGTTTAATACTAAACTCATGGTTTTTGTTTGCTTAAATTTTGGACATGAAAGATATAACTCTATTTTCTTATTTAAAAAAGAAAACTAAAAAGTGTGTCATAATTCTTACCTTTCACCTCTGCATGTATATTTCTTTTTATATGGCTGTTTTCAAGATTTTTTCTATTTCTGATTTTCAGTCATTTGAGTATAATATGCCTGTGTGTGTTTGTGTGCATGTGTGCGTGTGTGTGTGTGTGAGAGAGAGAGAGAGAGAGCGAGAGCGAGGAGAGAGAGAGAGGAGAGAGAGAGAGGAGAGAGAGAGAGGGAGGAAGAGAGGGAGGGAGAGAGAAAGGGGGAGAGAGATGTAGGATTTTCTCATTTTATTACACTTCGAAAAACCAAATCATCATTGTATTTTAAAATATTTTTTCTGTCCTATTTTCTATTCTTGTTCTGTAACTTCAATTACATATATATTTGACTGTTTGATATTGTACCACAGCTATTGAATATTCTATTTCACTATTTCTCTTTGTTCATTCAGATAATTTTTATTGATCTATCTGCAAGTTAAATGACTCTTTAATCAGATATATCCAGTCTTACTTCTTTACCCTGAAAGAATTCTTTAGCTCTGATATTACTTTTTTATTTCTAGATTTTCATTGACCTTTTAAAAAATACTTTTTATTTCTCTGCTGAAATTCTGCATCTTTTTATGCTTGCTGTCCACCTCTTCCACTTGTTACTTTACCACATTAATCAGAGTATTTTGAAAGTCCCTGTCTCCTAGATATAATATTAGGGTCATCTCTGAATATTAGTATTTTTTCTTACTGTTTTATCTCTTGGCAATGTATTTTTTTCCTTCTTGCTCTTTTGTATGTTTTATGGGTTTTTATTGAGTGCTCCACATTGTGTAAAAAAGAATATTAGGGACTAAGGTAAAGGGTATTTATACCTGGAAGGAACAGTGATATATTTATGTTGGGGACATGGAGATGATGCAGTAGAGCAAGGAATTGAACTGAGTTAGTGTTTTTTACCCCTGTCATCATGTAACTTCTATACATGACACAGATTGCTGTTACCTTCTGCTTTCGAGGGCAACTTATGGTACCAATGAGTGCCTATTCTGTTTCAGCTCTCAGGGGTCCTCTGCATATACCATAGAGAGACCTCCATCCATACACTCTTGTCCCTTCCACCGCAGTAAATGGTGGTTACTTTACTTAGTTCTAAGCTCACAGCTGCCATGTTCTCTTGGCTCAACTTTTGTGTTTGGCAAATTCTGTGCATGTGGGCCTAGTGGGTGAAGCTTTCACCGTGTCTTTGCTCTTCTCCCGATGGCTGCCTAGCTCTGCCTTGTATCTGTGGGGGATCTTGTGCAGGAGAACATTCCCTGACCTTTCTTGGTAGAAGCAGACTTCAACTTTGATACAGCTTGGATCCTAAGCTCAGTAGAGTTAACCTGCTCCCCAACAGGAGAATATTTTTCCTTGCACTCTTTACCTAGAAGTAATCACTCTTTGTTTGTGACCTGGTGGTGGGAAAGTCTCCTGTTTCTCCTCCAGAGGCAAATATGTTTTGCTTCTATCCTATTCCCGAAGTGTTAGATCTCTTTACCAGTCTCCAGTGCCAGCCGGTTATCCTGTATTGGCCTCCATCACTAAGGGGCATGTTTTCTGGACCTGGTCTCCAATCTTTTTTATAAGCACCCTGTTAAGACCCATGGAAAAGAACTTACAGGGGAACTACCCTTATATAGGGCTCCCAGGGATGCTAAATGCCATGCTTGGCCACACTCCGATTTTAATAGTTAATTAATATGTCAGTTTAATACTTAATTAATATGGTTTTTATTTTGTTTTTGTTTTTGGAACTCTGTTTTTATGGCTTTTACTTTGGGTCCTATGTCTTTCCAGAGGGCTTATCACCCTTTGAAAGTCAGTTTAGCTTGCTATCTTGTTTTCTTTAAACATTTTAAAAATATTTTATTTATTTTTGAAAGAGACAGACAGACAAACAGAGAGAGACAGAGTACAAGCAGGGGAGGGGCAGAGAGAGAGGGAGACACGGAATCTGAAGCAGGTTCCAGACTCCAAGCTGTCAGCACAGAGCCTGACATGGGGCTCCAACTTGTAAACCACAAAATCATTACCTGAGCCGAAGTCGGACACTTAATCGACGGGGCTACCCAGCCATCCCACTGTTACCTTGTTTTCTAATGGGCTCAGAAAATATTATAATTTAGTATATTATCCAAATTTTCCTGGTTGTTAGAGTCAAGGCAATATTTTCTTCTGGCTTTAGATATGCCCAGCAGAAGTGGAGCTCACCAGTGTGTTTCATATTGCTTTGGTAAAGAATGTATCCTTTGGTCTTCCTTTGAAACATAGTTCTCTGGTGAGTTTTCTTACATTATGGATACCTCTTAGAGCATACCATTTTCTCTGAGTCTGATAATGCATTTGTCTACCATGTTTCATAACAATTTTAGCATTTCTACTTCAGTTAGGTATGAAACATCACCTTTTTTAATGCTTCTGGAAGCCATCCTAGCAGTAAGTCTATACCATCACCAGAATCCTTGCCAGGGAATTAAGTGTTCTTAGTTCCAAGGGAGTGCTGGAAAAAAACCCACTAGATATCCTTCTCCAGCTTATGTTTCATTGCCCTTTGATCAAGCATGCTCAGAATCCAACTCACATTACTTGCTTGGCTCTTGCAGGATCCTGCCCACATCCTACACTGCTTCGGCGGTAATAGTCCTTTTCTTACCTTATCAGGCCCAGCACATTCCCAGCGAAATTATATCCTGACTTGAATCCTAGTTGTAGAACTAGTGTCTTTGAGAGCAGTAGAGACAGATTTACTAGAGGTCACATGGGGAAAGGTCTATGTAGAATTTTTAAGCAATTACAAAATACTAGACCTCAGTATGGAGCGCTGGGCCATGTCTTCAGGCTCATGAGTGTCAGGGAAATCTGGGGATTCGATGTTGTCAGAAACTTCCTATCCGATGTTTTCATACCATGTGTCAAAACGACATTCTTTCCCATCCTGGACTGTGATGTCAGCATTGCAGACCTATCTTGGTTGGCCCTTTGACATTCCTTGCAGCTTATTCCTCTTATGATTAAGTCTTAGGCTGGGTTATCAATTCTTTCTGCTCCACCACTACTTTCACATTTAGTTTTTAATTACTGATCAATCCTATTTAGCTTATTAGCTTTCCAGAGCATAAATACCAGTGATGATTTGTTGCAATGTTTTGAATTACCTAGTATATAACAGCAACTAATTAAAATTTCTCAAGTATGCGCAGCCCAGGGGACCAGCCTCATCACCACATGCCTGCTCTTTCATCCCAGCCTAGGCCTCCTTGAGCCCATCAGGAAAAACTCCACCTCCCACTTCAATAAAAAGAGTTTCTTGTATCCTGAAAAATAAAAGTCCTTCATTAGACAAGATAAGAAAGGATGGCTTGTGTATTAGAGGCCTTGGCAAGACACATGCTCTCTAGAGGTTGGGGAATAAACTGTATGGAGTTTTAGAGACCTACGGCTTCGGTGAAACTTAGAAAAGTCCAGTGGTAAGCAGTGTGCTAGCCCATATCCTACAAAACAAAAGGCAACTTGCTCTATCTATTATGCCTTACCGCAAAGAAGAAAGCACAGTGCCAAGTAGGCTTTACTGGTTTCTTTAGGCAACATGTTCCACATCTAAACGGTTCCAGGCCAAAACCTATTTAATAATGGCTGCTAGTTTTGAGTGGGATCCAGAGCAATAAAAGATTCTAGCAAGTCAAGGCCATGGTGCAATCAGTTCTGTCCCTTGAGCTCTTACCCTCCTGCAGAATCAACGATGCTACAGGTTGTCAGTCCATGGTTAGATGGAATTGGTCATACTGAGATTAAACATGGGCCAGGCTACAGGGAATAATTAAGCCATATGAGCAGGTAGCTGTGAGCCCCATTTGTGCCAGTGTCTTGTCCCAGCTTTCATCTGTTTGGAAGTACCAGTCTCTTTTAGTGATGTGGTGAAAGTATTAACAAACTGGACAACCACTTGGTGCTAAAACTGTATATGTCTCTCATCTACCATCAGATGAAGTCCTCGTTGCTAGCTAGGCACCAAATGAGCCAGGTTCAAAACACCATCTTATATTTTTGCTTCTTGAGTCACTACTGGCATTGTTGTTACAGGTTGAATACACTGGAATAAATAACTGAAATTCATTAATAATAATTTACATCAATAAGGCACTGGGTATTTATTACCAGTCAACAACTGTGGACAAGAAAGAAAGGAAGTAGTGTTCAACAGAAGGAGAAGTCAAGCTTAAGTACAGGCTAGAGAGTCAGTCAGTGTGACCATGGTTCTGGATCATATACAGCCTGTTAAAGTTGCCCCAGACTGGGCCCACATAGGGAGGCCACACCTCCATATGCTCACTTATTACTTTATTGGATATGAGTTACCCCAGGAAGTGTATATCCTTGAGCCATGGAGTGTTCTACAATCAAGGCAAACTCTAACAGAATTCAAAGCTGGAGGTTCTTTCCTGAAAGATAGGGCAACAAGCCCTGTCTTAAAGGGAAATCTGGAGAGCACGTTTTCACATTGACCACAGCAAATAATAGAAGGTGAGATTAAACTGATGGAAGACACAAATGCCAGATTGGGCAATTTATATTCGGATGGAAACAAATTTCTCCTAAATGCCTCATGTAATTGGCATCACATCCTCTTTTCCTTTTACCCCAAATTTGAATGTGCCATCACAGATGATGATGGGAAGGGAACAGGCTTTTTTCCAGGTGGACTTGTCCAAGAGTTTAGCCTTCACCCAGATATGTCAGCTCAGAGGCCACAATTAAAGAAACAGTTTAAATACAAAGACAGACTTCCATAATGAGATGGAGACTCTCTTTCAGTTAATTCTTCACCAAACACTTATTGAACTAGGTCTGGAGAAATGAAAATAACTAAGGAAGGCTAATAGCCTCTAGACTTAATAAGTCTTTTGTGTACCTTGCTCAGTATCCCATGGAGGTAGTCACCATGTTTCTCACTAGTTTCTTCCTAACTGCATTACTGTTTTTTTTTTCTCCCATGGGGACATATTTTTAATTACATAATGGAAGTCAGTAGAAAATAGGATTTATATGACAAATATTTCCATTCAGTCACCTTTGCTATAAGTCAAAGGATTTATTGCTGATAAAATATTTTTTCATGCAATCAATAAATTGAGTATGTGATCTGGTTTATGTACTGTGTGGCATGTGAATTAAAAGATGAATAACCTGCAACCTCTTTCTCTATAAGAATCTCCATTCCATTAGGGGATAGGAGAGATGGACATAAACAAAATATAAAATAATACGTGTTAAATGCTAGAAGACAAGAAAAGGGATGTAAGCTTTCAGAAGAAAGTAACTCTACATCTGCTAGACCTGAGATCTCTGGAGAAAGCAGAAGGGCAAATATTCTAAGCAGAAACAACAGCGTTGTAATCAAGACGTAAAAGAAAAAAGATCAAAATCTTTCTGAGAAATGGATACTGGTCCAGGATGGCTGAAGCCTGCGTTACTTGAAGGAGAATGAATTAAACAAAAGTTTAGCAAGGTGTTTGATTTTGGTGAAAGTTCTAAATGTTGACCAAAGGACTTAGGACTTCATTAACCAGACAATGGGAATACTCCTAGGGTTGTTAAGAAGACGGATGCAGCATAGGTTCAGAACCAGACTTTTAGAAAATTGATTCCTTGGAAAAAAAAAAAAAAAAGAAAATTGATTCCTTGGAGCAAATTGGATTGAATTGAAGAGCTTTGAGAAATAATTAAGAGAATATTTAAATAGTTCAAGAAAGAAGTAATAGGGGCCTAAGTTAAATATTTTCACACAATATTGCAATTATATATTTACTGTTCTATATCCTGAATTTTTGAACCATGCTAACCTACAATCTGGTTTTCAAGAAGTATGTGTTTAGTAACTAAACAAATGACTATTCAAATGATAGTTTAAAATCAATGAAATCTTTTAAATCCTCTGATGTGGTGACTGGAACAACAAGATTTCAGAGAATTTGGACTTGAACTGTTGAGAGATGACAATGATTACAGAGAGAAAAAGTTCAAGAGGAAGAGTGGGTTTGAGGGACAATGTGATTTTGGTGCAAGATGAGGGAGATGCTCAAGTGAGTCAAGAGGAAGTGGGAGGGACTGTTTTTTTGTTTTTGTTTTTGTTTTTCCTTGAGAGAGAATGAAAGAACCCCAAGCTGTCTTCATGGTCAGCATGGAGCCTTACCTGAGGGTCCATCTCACTACTCTGGGATCATGACTTGAGCTGAAATCAAGAGACGGCCACTCAACTGACTGAGTCCAGGAGCCCCTGGTGCTTCTTTTGATCACATTCCAACAAAATGGCACAGAGATGGGTGGGCACTTGCCTGCTGCTCACAGAACACAGCATGGCCCCAATGCACTGAATACTGGAAGGAAAGTAGCATCATTTTGACCCCTTCGGTGTTGTCTTGAGATGTCCTGGGAAAGCAACACCTAATGGTGGACAGTGTTTTCTCAGAGGAAGAGCAGAAGCATGGGCAAACAAACCCTAGAGGATATTTCAGGATTTAGCAAAAGCGGTAAATGACCAGCCATCACAAGGGACCCCCAGCAGCAGTCTGGTGGGAAGCAAGGGCCACCAGAGGCTGCAGTCACATTGTTGGACACAGTAAGACTTATTTGGGACCTTCCCAGAAACTATTGGGGTAGATTGCATGTACTTTGCAGGGACCTGAGGACTGCCGAGAATATAGGTGGGGTATTTATCTTGAAAAATAAAGGGTATCATTGTTAACATGGCCACGGAGCAGTCACAGGCTGAGGATACTACACCCAAGCCACACTCCTCTTCCCTAGGAACTGCCTCTCCCACCTCATTTGTTTCCAAGAACTAACCCTATAGCCCACTTATCATGTGTTATCAATGACCAGAAATCAGTTCAGAAACAAGTTTTAAAGCATTTATGATTGATTTTGAATTTGGAAAAAAATAATGTGCACATTTCCCCAGAAAAGCTAGGTACAGGTTTTCATCCAGAATGAATAATTATGCATAGAACTGATTACTTAAATACACAGTTCATGATTATGAATGAAATTACCTGCATTACACTGCAAATACCTTGCTCTGCATGGATTAAAGAAAGTAAAACTTGATTGCAGATGCTGAAAATTTTAGGTCTGGAGATTTTTCAGTTGCTCTCAAAATATATCACTTATCTCTTTCAACATTCCCCTTAAAGAAGTAATTTACAAGTTGAAATTGAAAATGAAATATTGGCTATACTGGATTTCACAGTGGGGTAAAATTCCAGGAGCTAAACCACAGGAAAGTAAGTGGACAGTTTTCTGTTTTTACATCATTTAGTTCAGACACTTTCCCCAGGATAGATACACAGGCCAAGTAGATATCTACCTCCTTGTGTAATCTGGGGAGTTCCAACAAACCCCCAAACCCTTTAAAATTTCTTCTATAAGCTTGTGTACATGTCTAAAATCCTACCTTTATTACTTTACAGGTTTAGGCTTATTTATTAAAACGCACTTTGAAAAATCCATGAAGGTATAATCCATCAAAGTAACATAGTGTCAACCAGCTTGTCAGCTCTCTTCTAAAGTGACAGCTGGGGAAGACAGGTTTATTTTCCTACGCTGGTTTGGCAATGTCATTTTTCACATCTTTTCCCATTAACCAGATTAGAACCTCTGTGTCGGGGAGTGCTTTGGTTTGGCTTTTATCAGATCATTTCGTGTGGACTCATTTCTCGTTTTGGTGTGTGTGTGGGGGAACTCATTTACTTTTCCTGGATTTCATGGAGACTTTTGTAGGAGACCAGCTTTATAAGTAGGTGCTGCTTAAATGCAACGACTCAATATTGAAATTGCGATCACAGTTCAAAAATAATTTAAAGACACCAGACTCAGAAACACTCTGAAATGTAGGCAAAATACAGATCATTTCCCTCCATTTATGACTTTATGTTCATAAATCACAGAACTATTTTTAATTACATTTTGCATTTACTAAAGTATATTCATTGGCTACATGTATAAAGTAACATGAAGTTTAAAAAATAAAGTCACTTTAAAAGTTTTTTGTAAGAGAAAGAAATAGTGTTTGGTCTCGAATGTCTCCGACCTCTTTTTCCTCATCTGAAACAGAAAGCACTAGATATATTGTTATTTGCAGGTTTTTCACAGATATCCTTTATCAAGACGAGAAAACAGCTTTGCTTTCCTAGTTTGTTTAGACCTCTTATTACAAACACATGTTGAATGTTCTCAAATCATGTTTTGCATCCACTGAGAAAATTATGTATTTTCTGTTTTAGACTATTCACACAGTGAATTAAATAAGATTAGCTAAATTATTAAATCAATAAAATTAAATATTAATAATTGATTCTATGAGTATTGAACCCATCTTTCCTTCCTGAGATAAAGGATATATTACTGGTTTTGATTTGCTGGTATTATACTTCTCTGAATTCCTCAAATCAACTGCTATATCCAAAGCTTCTCATAGGTCAGTACAATTTTCCAAAAGATGAAAATTATCTGATAATCTTCAGCTCAATTCTCCTCAGCGGCCTCAACTGAAAACTCTGGACAATTATTATCCAGGCTCACTGTTTTCTAAGCCATCACTCTGAGAATGTCTTCTCTCATTAATTTTGACCCTCTGTTCTTTGTATCCATTCTCTCCTTTCCTTAGTTATCATTCATTCATTTGTTCGTTCATTCACATTCATTTTTCATGAAGAATATCCATCATTTCTTTCCTTTAACAAAGTACTTTTTTTGAGACACTTTTTTATATTTTGGAATAACTTTATTTTACCTTCATCCAAGATTGTTAGTTTGCTGGCCATAAAAATTTACATTTAATACATTCTTGAAGTAGAATGCTTTATTTTCCATTTTGTTCTGAAAAAGTCCAAATCAATTTTGATTCTTTACCTTTTGATGTTTTGAAACATAATTATGTGATTAGTTGGTTGGCCTCTTTGCTCTTGAGTTTTGGGAAGTTGTCTGTCCTTAAGTTCTGGAAATTTCTATAATTTATTTTAATTTTGTGTCTGTCAAATGCTAAATTCTAAATTTATTTGGCATTAAATTTTGAAAGGAGAAAATAATGGAAATATATTTACAATTCTAACACCAGAAGTCTGCTACTTTCCTCAGTTTATAACTTTAGTTAAGCAAACATTATGTCGAAGACAAGGTACCCAAAGAAGAATTAGACCCAGACACTGTCCTTTAATTGGTTTTCATCTACTGAGAGAGAGATATAGACATGAATCCTGATGATAACACACTAATGTAGTAAGGGCTGGTGGATGGGGTGAAAAGAAAAGACAGGCTGCATGGAGGGGGATGCAAGTGAGTTCAGGGATGATTCCCTGGAAGATATAATACACAGGCTAAAATTTTAAAAGGCATAAGAATTTATAATCAAATAAAGACATAGGTAAAGGACATTTCTGATAGAGTAACTTTCATTCATTCTTTTACTCATTAATTCCTTTACTCACTTACTCAATGAGCATTCATAGAATATTATCTTATTCCAAACATTACCCTAGACAAGGGATCTATATAACCCATAGTATGATCAAGGGCATGAAATCACAAAATAACATACATGCTAGTTCTGTGTGTACTTGTGTATTCCTACAAGCATTCTGGAACTGTTCTGGAGTATAATATATGACAGAAGGTACAGTGGGAAAGATGGCTGGGGACAGGTACTTTCTTAAAGTGCCCGCTAAAGCATGGTTAAGTAGTTTGAATTTTTCTTGCAGATGTCTGGGTGCCATCATAAGATATTTTATTTTGTTTTTGTAATGGGATCATTTTATATGTGTTTCTTGTACGTGCTTTTTTAGCTTACCAACAAGTCATCATTTATAGATCAGAAATTATGGATTTATTTTCTCCTCCAAAATAGGATGATGCCACTCATGCTGCCTTCACTTTAGAATAATCATCTTTATCTATACATCTGGACCTACCTAAACATTCTCCACATCCTTTTGCCCACCTCTTCTAGCAACTAACTCTCACCTTTCTCTCTAAAATAAACTGACATGTCTAAACAAACTGGTCTGTATCATTCTGTAATTTTCTCTGTGCTGAAACAATCATGTGTAAACATACATCCATTTGTTTTCCTGTTTCAACATTCATCTCTAAATCTATCAACTCATTATCTTCAAATTTGTCTAGTCATTTAAAAAAATTAGGTCTTATTGTATAATTTCTCAGTAAGCCATCACAGAAATACTTTTAAGTTAACTCATATAGCTTTAATTAATTATTCTTAATGGCTTCAAATATTCCACCAGGGGCATGTACCATAATTTATTCAGCCATTCTCCTATAGATGGTTATTATCTTTGTTTCCAATCTTATGTCACATGACAATGCTAAATACACATCCTCATACATACATCTTTGTGCATTTTTGTTTTAATTTTATGAGATAGGTCCCAGAGGCAGAATTGCTGGGTTGAAAGATATGTGTATTTTCAAATTTAATGGATTTTGTGGCTAAATTACTTACCCAAAAGACTATGTCATATGTCTACCAGCAAATTAACAGAGTTGTTTACCCCATATCTCAGCCAGATAGATATTATTACCTGTTTAATTTGTGTCAATTCAACTTTATAAAGTATTTCATTGTTACTGTACTTTTCATTTCTCTGAGTACCAGTAGGTGTGGGAATATATTAATGGCCCATTTGGACTTGCCCTTCTGTGACTTTTGCTGACTTCTCATTGGCTTTTCAAGTGAACTTTTAAGTAGTTTTTGTTTTTAATAGTAATATTTTGTCTGCCATCTAGAATTCAAATATGTATAAGAGATGGCCTTATACAGTATTTTTTCATGTAAAAGTTTAAAACCTTTTGTGGAAAGATATCATTACATTTATAGCCTTTAGGGTTTCTGTATTACCTATCTTTATGATGAAGGTCTTCCTCACTCCTTTGTTAAGTATATAGTCTTTCACAGTTTCTAGTAAGTTATTTTCTTCTTTAAAGTTTTGATCCATCTGAATCTTTTTTACTTATAGTATGAGAAAGGAGTCAAACTTTGTTTTCTTTCAGAAGTAAAGGCAATGTGCAAACACTGTTGAAATAAAATGCCACCCTTGTCATATATCACATTTTCATGATATGGTTTGTGTCTAGATTTTTAGCTAGATCTTACTAATTTCTATTTCTATATCAAATCCCATTTTACATTACAGAATATTTATAATGTCATATGTAAAAATTATTATTTTTTAATGAGTTCCTTTTTGCTATTCTTGCTTTTGCTTTTATTGGCTATTTTCATAAATTATCCTTTCTTGTCAATTTAAGTACTTTTGTCAATTCCAAAAATAGTTTAAAACCCTAACCTTTTAGGGTTTTTAAATACTAAATAAATAAAGTATTTAACTGGACCTGAAATACATTTACTTATTAATATTGGGAAAATTGATGCTTTTATTCTAATAATCCTTACCATCTGAGAACATGGTATGTTATTTCACTTGTGTTTCTGATTTTTAAAATAATTGTTTAGTTAGTTTATCCTTTCGGTACTTTTTTTGTTAAATTTATTCCTAAGTATTGTATGCTTTTTTTGCTCTGGTTACTAAGGGAATATTTTCACCATTTTTATTACTTGATGCTTCTTACTAACATAGAAAAAAACACAATAGTAGTTTAAACAGACTGTGAAACAACAAATGTGAATTTTAAATAGAAAGCTGGTAATAATATGGAGAAAAGATTTTCAGGGAACAAAAATGGGGCTAGAGAGGACACTCAGGAGGCCACCGCTGCTGTTCAAGTGGGAGCAAATAAATGCTTGAAACAAGGCATGGCTCTCAAGGTTAAGTAGATAGAGAATTAATGAATAGGTTTGAGATATAACTGGCAGAGCTTGGATGAAGACTTAAGACAGGACATATGGGCACAGGAGATGTTTAGATTTACTTTCAGATTTCCGACTATTTCCTGACATGGCAGATAAAGGGGAATGAGCAGGAGATACTTGCACTCCCACATTAACTGTAGCACTATTCATTCACAACAGGCAAGATATAGAAACAATTCAAGTCTTCATCAAAGGAAAAATGGAATAGTATATACAATGGAATACTATTCAGCCTGAAAAAAGAAGGAAATCTTGCCATTGTGACAACGTGGATGGACCTAGAGGACATGATGCTAAGTGAAATAAGCCAGTCACAGAAGGACAAGTACTGCATGATTCCATTTATGTGAGGTATTTAGAACAGTTCAACTCAGAGAAGCAGAGGATACAGTTGTGGCCGCCTGGTGCTGAGGGGTGAGGGAATCCTGAAGCTGTTATTCCAAGAGTCCAAAGCTTCCATTACACAAGTCCTAGGGATCTGCTATGCAACACAGTACCTAGAGTCAATGATACAGAAATGTGCACTTCAAAATTTGGTAGAGGGTAGATCTCACATTAAGTGTTCTTATCAACACACAAACGGACACAAAGAAACTCTGGAAAGTGGCCAAATGAATTAAATTCTGCACATTAAATGTGTATACTTCTGGGTCTCTTAATGATACTCTAATAGAACTGTTAAAATATCAATCAAATAAAAGATTGACAATGAAATTAAAGGAGAATGAGCAGCTTAAAAAATAAATCCACTGTAAATCTTTATTTTTTTAACATTTTAAAAAATGTTTGTTTATTTTTGAGAGGGAGAGACAGAGTACAAGTGGGGGAGGGGCAGAGAAGGAGACAGAGTCCAAAGCAGGCTCCAGACTCTGAGCTGTCAGCACAGAGCCCATGTGGGACTCCATCTCACAAACTGGGAGATCATGACTTGAGCTGAAGTTGGACGCTTAACTGACCGAGCCACCGAGGTGTCCCTCCACTGTAAATCTTTTCATCTCTAACTTTATATTATAGACATGTTTTTCAAAGTTTTGGTAATCCTAAACCAATTCCTGAATGACTAGTGCAACCACAGGATGACGCATTTTACTTAAATACATTTAAAATAAATATTAAAGGCTTCTAAAATAATCATTATAAAACATAATCTTTGTCATGCTATCTATGTGGCCACTAACTGCAACTTCTACATGCAGTAGGTTCTACTAAGTAAAAATATTCTTAATTTCAATTATAGATTTTGAGGAAATAGGAGCAACTATTTACAGCTTTGTCAGTTATGGACATTCATCTCAAACATGGATTCAGAAATTATAAAATTACAACTTCCCTTTTCCATTAAAGGCTATTTTCCGGGCCACATCAGATATAAACCAAATGAATGTATCACACTGTTAACTTAATTGTTGAATATTTCAATTTGGACGCTAGCAACAGTCAATTCCCTCATCTACTCTGGTTGCTTTTGGCGCCAGAAATTATTTTCAACTTTAGATGAGAAATAATAAACTCAGTAATTTATTATCCAGTTCTACCTCCAATAAGCAAAAGCAATTATGAAGGAAAAAGTGAAACCCTTTGTAAGCAATTTATTCATATCACCGTTTGGTTTTCAAAAGAAATCCTGATACTTTATGATCAATTTAAAAATCATAATATTTTCCCTTGGATTTTTGGAGTCAGACTGTTAAAGGCATTGAGTATATCTTGGAAATGTGTTACTTGAGAAGGCCACTTAAAATCATACAAACTCTCTTTGTATTATCAGTGTAATAAGGAAACAGTTTTGATTTTGCTAACTCATGAACTCAAATCTTTCCCATGGTTAAGAGAAAGGGAGTATGTATGGAAAAGCAGTCTTTGAACTTCAGCTCATTCTCTCACGTGACATAATGAAAAGATATTCTCACCATAGCTGTGATTGCATTACATCAATGTATTTACTACTTTGAAGATACATGTTGTCCAATACTGCAGACACTAGACACATGTGGATATTTAAATTCAAATGAAAAGGGGTTCCTGGGAGGCTCAGTCGGTTAAGCGGCCAACTTCAGCTCAGGTCATGATCTCACAGCTGGCTGATGAGTTTGAGCTCCACATCAGACTCTGTGCTGACAGCTCAGAGTCTAGAGCCTGCTTTGGATTCTGTGTCTTTCTCTCTGCTCCTTTCCTGCGCGTGCTCTCTCTCTTTTCTCTCAAAAATAAATAAACATTTTTTTCATAAAAGGTAAATACATTAAAGTAAAATAGGAATTTATTTTTCAGTTGTACTAGCCTCATTTCAAGTACTCAGTAGACATATGTGTCTAGGGGATACCATATTGAACAAGCAAGTAGAAAAAATTTTCATTATTGCCAAAAGTTTTTTTGGTCAGTGTTGTTCAAGAACAATGAGTTAAAGTATATTATTGACCATCATCTATTCTCTTGAACATATACTATTTGGATCTCATAGCCCGTTCATTTGCCGGTGTGACATGTTTTCCTTGCTGCACACATGGCCAATGCCCTTTCAGGAAGTTGTAAGGGTGCCTTCCCTAGGCTATGTTGCAACTCACAAGATGATCATTACTCTAAAAACAAAAAACTCTCTTCTGCATTCCCATGAGTCTGGTGAAAAACATAATAAGATGTGTAATGTGTATTCTCCTATATGTACTATACTTATGTCAAAGACTAATATCCCATTCATTAATGATTCCATCTAATTATAATAAGAAATATTTCTTGATACACATACAGACAAAAAAATACACACATAGACTTCACATGTACACCTCAATACACACATTGTTTAATGTCTCTTTTTTCTTATGTGCTTATGGTGTCATTGAAATTTAATGGTATAACTTTATAGATAAATTTCATTGGCATCTAATAGTGTTTTATAGATAAATTTTGTCAGCAACTTTTTCTTATTTTTCTGGCATAATATTTGTCACTAATTTGCATTTGGGTCTACAATTTTCTCAGCAGTAGTGTTGTAAGGATCATTTGTATTTGCTTTTCTCCTCAGAAATATAATTTTTCTGTTTTCTGTCATTTGTGCTTTTGTTCTCAGTAGCAAAAAATTATCAACTTTATCCAAAAAACCCTGTTTTATTTTATGGTAAATCTTAAATTATTTGAAAATTATGAGAAAAGTTCAATGAATTTATGTTTTCATTTGCTAAATTTTATTAACAGCTAAGTCACTTTGGACTAAAAATATTGTTTAATGGTCCTATCAGAATCCAATTTTTAAATAATTGCATATTTTAGAATTCTATTTTTATTTGGCTGATTTTGTCAAATCATTACACTTAGAAATTTGATTTCCTAGGGGCGCCTGGGTGGCTTAGTCGGTTAAGCGTCCGACTTTCGCTTAGGTCATGATCTCGCGGTTTGTGGGTTCGAGCCCCGCATCGGGCTCTGTGCTAGCTGCCAGCTCAGAGCCTGGAGCCTATTTCAGAGTCTGTGTCTCCCTCTCTCTCTGACCCTCCCCTGTTCACGCTGTCTCTCTCTCTCTCCTAGAAATAAATAAAAATATTAAAAAAAAAAAAAAAGAAATTTGATTTCCTAGAACACCTACCTCCACATTCTACACTATCACTAGAATCCCACTTATTATTTCTACTAACAAGGTTATTGAGAAGGATCACTGTTTTGTGTTCCTGTTTCTATCAAAGTTTTATGCTTCAATAAACAATTAACAGAGCTATTGATACAATTTGGTCAGTAGGAGGTAGAGCAAACCAATTTAGTTAAATCAAAAGTACAAATGATATGTATTAAAATATAAATAGTATATATACTATACATATAAATTGAATATATACTATGGTAATTTATATGATGTGATATATATATGTGTATATATATGTATGTATATATATATGTGTATATATGTATGTATATATATATACATAAATACATTTACACCCTTTTAAAGCTTTGATAAATTACACCCTCTTAAAAATGTGCAGTCCTTAAAGAACATGAAAAATATCCAAGTAAAACGGTATCACAATTAATCTCACATTTCTAATTCTTGAAGTATATATTAAAATTACTTTTCATAACCCATCTACCTCATGTGAATCACTTGTTACACAACAGGACTCAGAATATTATTGGGGTGATCAAGTGGGCTGCCAGTGTCTCTAAAATCTATGTATATTTTTCAAGAGGAACTTTATTTTTTTTTTCAACTTTACCTCTCAGGAAATTGTATCCAAGTGTGGGGAGTCTGAATGTGGTAGTGGCGGGAATCTAGAATGAAAGCTACAACATCTATTTCTAGCATTGACATGGTTGGTATCTCAGAAGTGAGATAACGTTGACTAAAAATTTAACACAGTCCCCTCAGGGATAGAGGCATGGAAGTGCATTTATCAATTTATGAGAGCACATAGTATTGAACATACTGACATGATGTACCAGGGGAATAGACAGCTAATCTCTAGAGAGGATGGACCCTCTCCAAGATGGAGAACTTTCAGGGCCACAAAAAACTCCAAACAACAAGGCTGGGGACACACAGTCCATGATGTGCTAACCCCCCTCAAACCCACCCACCTCTAATCCACCACCAACAGAGGTAAATAGATGCAGATCAGTGAGTTGTTATTTGCTCATCTTAATTAAAGAGAATATAATTACAATGCATTCACACACCTAGCATATACAGTAATCCTTCATTTTCCTGGCATTGCCACGGGGAGAAAATTTTATATAAAGAGATTTTACATGAACTATTTCAAGTACAAAATCCCTTTAAAAATTTAAATATGTCATTTAAAAATCTCTCCAAAGTTTATTCTACACTCCTTGACTTCCTAAAATAGAATGTACTGAAGGGTGCTTGGGCGGCTAAGTTGGTTGGGCATCCAAGTTTGGCTCAGGTCATCATCTCATGCTTCATGGGTTTAAGCTCCATGTCGAACTCTGTGCCGAAAGCTTGGACTTGGAGCCTGCTTCAGATTCCCTCTCTCTCTGCCCCTCCCCAACTTGTGCTTTTACTCTCTCTTTCCCTCAAATATGAATAAATGTTAAAAAAAATTTAAAAAGAATGTACTGAATATAGTTTTTCCCCCCTCTAATGATACTACATGAGGGACATCAATGATTTTGCCATGTTTTAGAAACTGATGGCTTTAGAGACTCTTAAAGCATGAGAGACTTCCTCCCTCTCCTCTACATGGCCTCAAGTAAGTTTTGTTTATGTTTTTAGTTGTTCTGGCCCCTCCTTTGTAGAAAACCTGCCTTGAGCTGAGAGTTCTCACCAGAATGCCTGCTTGAAGTACTGTCTTATCACCCTTCTTTCTTTCCCTTTCCTTCCCTTCCATTGTCTCTTCTAAATTAAAGTTTCTAATTTGTTTAAGGCTGGCAAATAGGTATTCATGTACACAATAGGAGGGAGTGTGTGGTTGGACTCCAGTGGTCTCTGAATGATAACCAGTGACTTTCCTGGGGAGGAAAGTAGCAGATTTAAGTAGCTGGTTCCATGAGAGCTGTCCCCTGGACTTTTTTTTCCCCCCTGTCTCTTCTTTCTGTGTTTTGACCTATGTTTTAGAAGATGGAAGTCACCCAACACTCGATTTCTGGTTAGATGGTATAGTTTTGTATTTTATGAAACACAGATTTTTGTTTTTACTATATCCTTTTATAAAATATTAAAAATAACATGAGAAATTAACACTGAGAAGAAAACACAAAGCGCATGCCCTTAACCATATGATTTCTGCAATTGTCAATTTTCTTAGCATTTTTTCCAGTTAATGTTTCCTGCTGCTGGTGTCAAAAATGTTTTGCTTAAGAATGCTAGGTGAGGAAAATTCCATAATATAAAACTCTCTTTCCTCCTTGTATTTTTATTCACCATGTACAATACTTTTTAAATTTGAGGAATCACTGCAGCAAGTTGTAAATGATGTATGGAGTGACAAGCCTTTCCTACTGCATAAAAAGAGAAATAGCGCTAAGCAGTGACTGCTGTGATGTATTGTTTTTTGTAATATTTAGTTTATACAAAGCTTTGGAAACCCAGCAGGCCCTGAACCTTCTACACAGTGAGACAAAACTCGGACCAAAATGCATTTAATGTGCTCATTTCTTTTTTCTTTCTTTCCAATACATTTCCAGTTGAGCAATCAGTTTCATGCCTCAGGGTGACCGCAGGTCTATAGCCCTAGCCACGCAAAGTGCTGAGACCACGACTGGATCCTGAGGTGGGAGTAGGAATTGCAGTCCCTCCGGGGCTCTCTCCCCAAATCACTACCATCAGCAAGTGAAATTCACTCACAGGAAACTGGATGTGTGTTGGCGACGGAGGAAGGGCGCACATGCGCAAGTGCATGCATTTCGGTGGAAAGAACATGTCTTTGGTCTTAAGCACTAAACCTGCCCCCTTGTAGGTATCCAGTCTTCTGCTCAGCAGGGAGGAATGCTCAAATCCTGGGTCTATGGGCCATCTGCTATGATGCTATGCCTTGTGGAACATGCTTGGAAGGGATCAGGGAAGGTATTAAACACAAACAAAGGTTTGAAAACAGACGTATCTGCTGGGAACCTCTCCTGAGATTAAATGGAAGTTAAGGTTTTTTGCTTGTTTTTTAAGGGTCTATTGACTTCACACTACCAAGGGCATAACCTTAACTTAGAAATATTTACATGACTGTCTGCATTATAATTCTTTTGTATGAAATCCTGAGGTATGAAATTTTCTGGGGTATAGTTGGTGAAGAATGTCTTTTGCCTTTACTTGGTACTGTGAAGCCAAGTGTCCCTTTCTTGTTAAGAGGATCAAACACAGAAACACCATCAACTCCTCTATGATCTGGCACCACCTCCGGTCAGCCTGAGTAGCTCAGCTTGGAGCTAAATGTTCTTTCCTGTAGTGTTTACCTCTGGTGGTTCACAGACATTTTTGGGGATGGCTGAGGTTTGGGGCACAGCCGAAGGAAGGAGAAAGTTTATGTGCAAAACATACTCCCATCAGATAGGAGGAAGCATTGCATGTATAAACTAATTTTATTTGAATTTTTCTGCTTTCTATAGCTTTACCTCTTTCCTCTCATTTCTCAATGGCACACTTATCTCTAAGGGCACAATTTACAAACCAGTTTGGTAGCCCTTAATATATTTTACCATTTGTTGAGAGATTTTGATTTCATGGATGCAATGCTTCTGAACTATACTAATGATCATCAAGGAAATATGTGGTCACTAAGGAGAAAGTGTTGGGCACTGGATTTCATGGCCCAGTCAGTTGGAGTTAGGGGGTGTTTGTGTGAGCTTAAGTTTCTGATCTAACCTAGGACCCAGAAATTTTAATTTAGCCTCTAAACACGTTAAATCAAGCCTGTCTTCAGGCTTGTAGCTCTTCTTTCAGGACCCAAGAATTAAAGAAATTTCTATGTTAATGAAGTAAAGCTAGTGCCATGAATAATTCATTCACATAATAGTTTTAGATTTGCAAACAAATACCTCAAAGGTTGTATGTTTACCCAGGCCCTGTCCCTGCCACCCACTTAAACTGCTAGAGATTAATGGTGCAACCCAAGTTAAGACTTAAACTCTCTAGTAAAGTTAACTTTAAAAAACAGATTAATAATTTTCCTTCACATAGTTAGCTGGGGACATACGCTTAAACTAAATAGCTGTAGTCAAATAACTAAACATGAAGATAATGTTTGATAATTTTATGAATATTTTATTAATGATTCTATATCATATACTTATATACAGTTAATAATACACTTATATAATAATATATTTATAATTATATAATTATATAAGAATATATTTATATAATATAATTTTATATAAGATTATATTTTATATATACAATATATAATACAATTATATAAGAATATATGCATAATTATATAATTATAATTTATATTTATAATTATAAATATATTCTTATATAATTGTATTAACTAATAACATAATTATATTCATATTACATATGAATATAATTATATTATTAACAATTGTTAATTATTTAGTTGTTATTACTATTTATCTGTATAATGGAGAATTTTACAAAGACTTTAAAAAGCAAAAATACATGAAGCTTTTAAAATTAAATTTATATCATAATAATACATTTATGTTATCTCATAATAATTTTCTTTTTTCTCCATTATATTAAGTCCTCTAATATTTCAAGTTTGAAAGGTACCGAAATTCAAGTTAAAATCACTTTTTTATCTCTCTACTAGAATGTCTTCAGGCATTTTCTCATAATTCCAGGGAAAATTTCAGTTGACATTCTAGCATCACAAATCAGCTCTCTGAATGATCAGATTTCTGGTTGCTTTCTCTTTTATAATCAGCATCAATTAAATTAGGTTAAAATTTAAAGTGTCCTAGATGTATTACCCCTGCTCTTCCAGGCCTATTGTGACTGCCTTTTTTATAATCAAAGGTATTTTTCATCCGACCTCACTGCCTCTCATTATTTGTTTATTTAACTTTGGTGATTTTTCTCCTTTGCTTTAAGTGATCACTGATTAAACATGTTGAAGTGAGGGCTAAATACTTAGGCTATCTACTACATTGTTTTTCTTCTGTTTTAAACTGTTTAGTCAATGCAACAGAAATATTGACCCAACTTTGAAAAAAAATGTATAGGCCCACAGCCCTAATTACAACATCTGTCACCTACATCCTGAATTCTCATGAACTGTCTGCTCTGAAATGTGATGATGATGATGATGATGAAGAAGATCACTGAAAATAACAAATATGTACGTAGGGCTTACCATGTGCAAGATGTTGTACTAAGCGCTTTAGTAACTTGTCTAATCCTCACACCAATCCTCTGAAAGAAGATATATTGCTATCCCTATTTTATAGGTGAGGAAGCTGAAGCCCAAGAAAGAAAACTTTAGAAAGTTAGCTTAAGCCATGACAGTTTTAAAGCCTGGAATAGCTATAAACTTCTTGTACTGGCCATGGCTCACTGATCCAGCTGTGGAGTGTTTCTGAAGCTCCCCAGAAGAATTTGTCCACAAAAATTATTAGGGAACAAGGTAGACTTTTCTGACAGTCTGACAGGGAGACAAAGAAGAGCTTATACTATGCACCAGTAGCAATCAATCTAAAAATACAAACTGGATATTTAAGTTCTCTGAATTCCCTTCTTGATAATCCCATCCCCTACAGGGCTTTTCTTCATGTTGGCCACACCCCCATGAAGCTTTCATTTCTGTCAACTGTCTGCAACTTTAAAAAAAAATATTTTTAAATGTTTTGTATTTATTTCTGAGAGAGAGAGAGACAGCATGACAGGGGAGGGTCAGAGAGAGAGGGAGATACAGAATCTGAAACAGGCTCTGGGCTCTGAGCTAGCTGTCAGCACAGAGCCTGATGCGAGGCTGGAACCCAGGAACCAGATCATGACCTGAGCTGAAGTCAGACACTTAACCAACTGAGCCACCCAGGCGCCCCAAATGTCTGCAAATTCTGAGTCCCTCTGCAAACATTTGGTTCTCTCTTTAGTTGTACAGAATATTCAAGGTCTTCTCAGTCCTGGCTCGCTCACTAGCCTACAAGAAAACATCCATGTGCTCAGCTACAGCCTGTCTTTCCCAGAATAAATTCCACATCCTCAGAAAGTAATAATGGTATTATATAGTGAGGAAAATTGTGTTTCTATTAGAATTTGTTTCTATGTAGTTACAAGCTTTTGTAGTTATCATTTTAATGGCTCATTAAGTTACTCCCTGCTGATATGTACAATTAATAAACCATTCTTTTATTGTTGAATATTTTTATAGTTTTCGGTGTTTTTTTTTGTTGTTGTTGTTGGTTTCTGTTTTGTTTTATATAATACTGCTATAAACATTTTTATTCATTTGGACTTTGCCTCTACTGAACTATTGCTTTAGGATAAATTCCCAGAAGAAACATTATTGGGTCAAAGGGTATGAATATCTTTATGATGCATTATTTTCCAAGTAGGTTATATCAGTTAACAGAGCTCTCACTTGGGTGGAAGTTAAAAGCCATATGAAAACACTGTCGACATTATTACTGTAACATACCTTCAACGCTGAAGGATGAAAATATTTTCCTCACATAATTGTTTTCTATTTGTATTTTCTCCAGTGTAAGTGCTTTGTCCATACCCTAAGATCATTGTTTATACGGTAAAAGTTTTTCTTTGTTATTTGTCTTGTTTTTTGGGTTTGAATAGTCTTTATACACAAAGACCAGCAACTTTTTGTCTACTGTACTTGGTACGAGCATTTTAACTTGTTTTTACTATTTTTCACTTTAGTGAAGTTTTGCATTTCAAGCATATACTTCAAACAGACTTTGAATTGGTCAGTCTTTTCCTATATGATTATTCTTTTCGCTCCAAAGCTAAGAAATTCATCTTTTACAGAGATCAGGTAACAATTTTATTTTCTCCTTTAAAACAGTAGTTCTATGTTCATCTCTTTCATTGACTTGGAAAATGTTTTGGAGTCTGATGCTGACATTTGGTGTTGAAACAGGTTTTTTTCCCCTCCAAAGTCTCAAAAACATTGTTTTGTCACGGGCAAATTTAATTTTCATGACAGGAGAAACTTGAAATACTGGGGGATGGGAAGTGTGTGAACAAGTTGGTTTCTGTCAGGGCTGAAGCCAAGAGTGATAAAAAGCAGAACACAAACGAGTCTCTTGGATGTATGGAAGGCAAAGTAATTATTTTAAGGTTATTTATTTAGAAAGACAAAGCATACAATTGGGGGAGGGGCAGAGAGAGAGGTGAGAGATAATCCCAAGCAGGCTCTTCACTGTCAGCTCAGAGCCCAACACAGGGCTTGAACTCATGAACCATGAGATCACGGTGTCAGCCGAAACGAAGAATGGACACTTAGCTGACTGAGATACCCAGGTGCCCCTCAAAGTATCTATTTTACAATCTGGCTTTCCGTAGTCCCTATGCTAGAATTTTCACTTAGGCACAAGACCTGGAGTTACTCCCTGTGGGAAGAGGAATTGGACTGATGGCTTTCACTGCTTCAGTTGGTTTAGAAAAGTAGACTAAGGATCATTTACTCTAGCATGACCATTTTAGACCAAAATTAGTAACGAAAGGAAACTATTTAAACCAGGTAGTTGAGTGTCGCTGTAGGTTTAAGGAAGAAAGGAGAATTTGAGTTTGTTCTGTTATTAACTGCAGGCAAAAAACAAGCCAAATCTAAAAAATATATTACAATTAGAACAAAATAAATCTTTGTTAAAAATAAAAGATCCTCGGGGCACCTGGGTGGCTTAGTCAGTTAAGTGTCTGGCTTTCGCTTGGGTCATAATCTCTCGGTTCGTGGGTTCGAGCCCCGCGTTGGGCTCTGTGCTGACTGCCAGCTCAGAGCCTGGAGCCTGTTTCGGTCTGTGACTCCCTCTCTCTCTGGCCCTCCCCTGCTCACGCTGTCTCTCTCTCTCCTAGAAATAAAATTTTAAAAATATGTAAAAAAAATTAAAAAATAAAAGATCCTCATAGTGAGTTTTCTGCTACCTTTCCCTAATGACATCTTTGAAAACAAGGTCTGGTCAAGTCTCATTCCCCAGCATCTGGTGGCTCACAGAGGGCTATGTCTCCAGAGGGCTGTGGCTCCCTTCTAGACCCAACAGTAAGCCAGCTCCTATGTTCCATGTGCAGAACCAGAAGTAAAAGAGTCACGTCAACCAGAAGATGGTAATGGTCACAGGGCAAATAGCTCTGGCTTTTCCTCCTTTCTTGGCCCCTCTTTTTTTCTGATGTTAGCTTCATAAGCGTATCATGCTTGGCTTTACCTGGTCAGAATTTCTCTGCATGGTAAAGAATACAGTTGAGTAAATGAAGAAAGCTAAGCTCTGTCCGAGAATTCAGACATTTTATAAAGCTGTAATCCTTCGACTTCCTTTATATCCACAAATTGAATCAGCAAATGAATACTGAGTTAAAGCACAACTATTTTTCCTTAATAGCTTGACTCCTCAGGAACAGGGATCCTTCTGTTATGAAAAGATTTCTCCTTTAAAGGAATTAGGTCTATAGCAAGAAATTCAAATAAACGAGCATAGGCCTCGAGTACATAGAATACATCTCTCTCTCGCCTGGGCACGGGAAGGGGAAACAAAGGGGCGATAGGACACGCATCAGATGTCTACTTCCCAAGTGTCCTCTGGTCTCTCACTGATGTCAGAAGAAAGTTGTCCTTCCTCCTTCACCAAAGCTAATTCCTTAATCCCATCCCCTCCTGACTTTTCTCTATTGAGCTACCTGATTTGCTTCTATCATCTTATTCTTCTCTTTGCAGTAAACACAGGTTATGGGTTGGGGAAGTGAAAAGTGAAAATAATAAATAAAGAGAGAGAACTAAGATTTATTATGTACGTGTTTTGGACCAAGCAACTTATGTACATTTCTTATCTCAATATCTTTCAAGATCATAGACCACCACATCAGTGTCATTAAATACCATTTCTAATTCGTTTTCTCAGATCAAAACTCCGAGATTCCAGGAGTTTAAGTAACGTGGAGAAAGATATACTGCTAATACACTGCACTGTTGGTATTTAAACTCAGATCTGGTTCACTCCAGAGCCCATGTGTGCTCTGTACCACTTAATCCCACTGAGAGGCAAATCTCCTCTGTCATAAAAAGCAAAACCAAAAATTTTTGCCTCTGCTATTCCTTCCAGCTTCTATCTGCTTAATCCAGATGTCTTCTGACACATCCTGATTACACCACTAGCCAACACAGGTCCCTGCCTCCTTGGCACACCTCTAGCTCTCTGTCTGTAATTCTCTGAGGGCCATCACTATGCAAGCTTATCTCCTTCTCTGGGTTCCAGCAAAACAAAGTTTTTAAGATGATGGGTTCAGATGCTAGACTCTTTGAATTCATATTCAGTCTTGAGCTGATTAGCTGAATGAGCCTGAAAAAGTTAATTTTCCGTTTTTGCATTTCACCCACTGTAAAAAGATGAAAAGTAAAAATATTTATCTCATAAACTGAAATAATCCTAACTGTCATATAGAAAGAGCTCAATAAACACTGATTACTCTTTTAGGCTGATAAACTATGGGGTGGTGATTGGGTGCTATTTGTGTATCTATTGCACCTAACACGGTATCTGATTCATAAGAATTTAATAAAATTTTGTTGACTAAATTAACATAGTTAAAAGGAATCCATACTCATTGCGTTTAACTTATTTTCTTTAAACTCTTATAATCTGGCAAAAACTATCACCCATCCACTAAAATTGTTATTTTCAAAGTCATTAGTAACATTGTAATTGGAAAATTCAATTGTTCCCTCTCCTTAATTTATTTAATATTGGACAGTGGTGCCAATGCCCTACTTTCTAAAACTCTTCTTACTCCTTACCAGTAGCTTGGTATTCAAATGGATCTATAAATATCCTTCATTGCCAAATGTGTTGATTTAACCTATATATGCTTCATGACCAAATCTGTTGAGTTTACCACCTACACAATCTCTGTAGTCTACCTGCCTCTCCTCACATGCACTGCTATCTATCCAGTCTTGGTTTTAGAACCTCATACCAAGCCTACATTAACAACTGCTAATGAGTCCTCTTATACTCATTCTTACCCTCGGCTTATCCTTGTATTACACTTAGGCTAGATTTCTCTTTTCAAAATACAAATCTGATTGTAGTACTCAGGCATGAAACCCACCAATGCCTTCCCTTTGCTCTTAGAATAAAGACAACCATCTCTCACATGGCTGGCCAGGTCAAATGTGATCTGACACTTCCCTCACTGCTCCAGCTTCATATCCTACAGACTTCCTTTTGCTTCCTGAGCTCCAACCACACCAACTTTCTTTGAGTTCATTTATAATTCTATTACCCCCAATGGCCCTAGGGTAAATGGAGTCCCCCTGCACATTTTTTCCCTTCTCTTAGCCTTGTTAACTTCTTTTTTATCTTTCTATATTTTCCTATTTGCCTATTTGCCATATAGTTTCCCAGGATATTCTTCCCTGGGCTCTCCAACCAGGTCAACAGCCTCCATTAAACACTCTTAGAGAGTGCCATTCCTTTCCTTCAGAGAAATTAGCACAGTTCTGATTTCATATATATTTGTCAGATTCTTTGATTAATGTCTGTTGCCTGTACTAAACTGTAAGTTTTGTGAGAGTAGTGGCATTTCTAATTTATTTCACTTTTGCACACCTAGGAGTCACACTAGTGCCTGGCACATTGAATGAGCTCAAATCTTTTGTTAAATGAATGAATGAATCCATCAAACACTGAGTGACCAATTTGATTTCCCCACCTTTGAGTATTCCTTCTGTCATTTTGCTATTTTTCTTTTCCTCATCACAGCCCAAATACAGGCTTTCTCTAGGCTCAGTAATTATCTTTTGTCTCTTCATAATTTCTCCCTTGGTAATATCATCCTTTCTCATAGCTTTAGCCAGCACACCTGTGTGGATGATCCCCTGACCTCAGGCGCTAGCCTGTGCAGCTAACTCTTCTGAGCTCCAGGCTCCCATACACAGCCATTTGCCTTACTGTAGCCCAAAATTATCCAAACAAAATTTGTCGTCTGTTACCTTGATCTTATGTCTTGTGACTTTACTTCTGTTAGTGTAATTACTATTCTACTCAGCCAGTTTCAAAGGGTTAGTGTCTTTTGACTTCTCTTCTCCACGACTTCCCATGTTTAGCCAGTAGTTTCTATCAATATGTCCACAGTATCTCTCTTATTCTTTTTATTCTTTTTTTTTTCACTACCATGCTGAAGGGTGCTATGTATAGGGATTAAGTATCAGAAAACCAGTGATTTAAAGACAGATTAGAATCAGTAACATGTAAATGAAAAGACTCAGCACAATGAAACAAGGAGTCCAAATACTACCTACAAGCAATGAGGAGGACCTTATAATTTAGGCATCCCTTTAATTCCTCTAGGAGACTCTGTATCTCTCCTGGCAAGGCAGGTACCAGTTCCCATGTGTGACTTCAGGAGGGGAGGCAGATAGATATCAAACCATACACAGCAATACTGTTGCACGAAGAAGCATAACTCCCAAAAGGCAATTCTTTCAGGGGTTCAGTACCAAAGCCTCCCCACTCAGGATTACGCATTTGATGGTAATCACAAAAACAGGCTGCTACCTGTTTTGCAGCTTTGTTTCAGCAAGCTCATTCTTTCTAATTTCCGGGCTGTGGAATAATCCATCTAAATTTTCTTCACATAAATGCTGCTTGATGAATAAAAGTACAGTGCAGATTATGTCCCTTAATGGTACCGCTAATCTTCTGTAATAATGGTGGGTGATGATTACTGTTTATGTTATTCAAGGTAAAAATGGATTTGTATCTGTGTGTGTGTGTGTGTGTGTGTGAGATTTTGATTTGGAAGGGGAAAAAAAAAAAGAAATGGGACAGCTGAGTCAGAGCACAAGATTGAAGAAATGGATTAGCACTGATTATTTCTGATTATTTCAGTCCTCTACATGAGGTAAATGCATTAGAAAACCATGTGATTTTCATATTTTAATATTTGATTTCTAAATCGCTGCAAGTGAGAAGTAAAAGAAAAGTGTAGCAGATGTTATTTTATGTTCTGTTTATGAAGTGGAGACAATTCCAAAAAGTACAGGGATTACTGGCATAAAAGAAGAGAGTTCAGTTCCAGAGTCTCTTCCAGGCCTCTACCTCCCAGGTAGCAGAAACACAAGTATCATCTTTCCACCTATTATCTCTGTTTACAAAACTTAACTGTGCCCACCTAATTCCCTGCCCACTTCTCTTTCTGTTAGCTTGGTTGCCAATTATAAATCATGTGGATAGGTGAAGTGTAAACAGTGGATTAATGGTTTGTAGACCAAGAACTGCCGTTGCTTTTTTTTTTTTTTTTCCTTTTCTCTTCTGTTCATAACCCAGCAACCCCTGGTAAGCAGGGGTGGGAAGGATTTCTTATCTGACGATTCTCCTCTGATGTCCATACTGCTAAATAGTCCTCTCTGTCACAGCTACCCAAGTGTGGCTCATGACAGCAGCCATTTTAAAGAATTTGCCTTCTTTTTAGTAAAACACGAGGGAGAAAGTCCATACAGAATAGATTCAATAATTTTTTAAATTTTAGTTTATTTTACTTAAAAAGTGTTTATTTATTTTGAGGGAGAGTGTTTGTGTAGTGGGCAGGGGAGGGATAGAGAAAGAGGGAGAGACAGAATCCCAAGCTGGCCCAATGTGGGGCTTGATCCAACAAACTGTGAGATCATGACCTGAGCTGAAATCAAGAGTCTGAAGCTCAACTGACTGAGCCACCTAGGCACCTCTAATTTTTATTTTTATATATTCATTTATTTGGTGTCTCAGTCAGATGAGCTCAGTTAAAATCTTTGTTCATCTGTCTTTTACAAGCCTTGATTACTAACATTTTTTTTTCTACATTTATTTATTTTTGAGAGACAGAATGAGACAGAGCATAGCATGAGCGGGGGAAGGGCAGAGAGAGAAGGAGACACAGAATCTGAAGCAGGCTCCAGGCTCTGAGCAAGCATTCAGCACAAAGCCTGATGCGGGGCTCAAACCCACGGACTGTGAGATCATGACCTGAGCCAAAGTCGGATGCTCAACTGACTGAGCCACCCAGGTGCCCCCTAACAATTTTTCTTAACACTTTTTTTGTTAACATTTAGTCTTCTTGGCCACTGCTATTTGCTAACCCACCCAAACTGGGTTTTCTTTCCAATCCTGTAATTACTGGCTTTACATTATGACTATTTCCCTTTAAGCCATTTAAAAAAGAGCATCTCGCCTAGGAGATTCTATATGCTTCCTGTAAAGGCAGATTTCAGTCCTCTGATGTGGCTCCAAGAGAACATGAATATAAGTCCACATACCTGACAAAAGCAGCAAATAAAGAAAAAGGAAGAGGAGCTTCTAAAAGGTACTTCCTCTCAAGAACTGGTCTCAAAGTCCTCCTAGAAAGGTGGTGGTAACATAGGAGTATATGTGGGTGGTAATCAGAAACACAGGCTTTGCTGGACCCTATTCCATGACATATCCTGAGTGAGCAACTGTCCTATTCTGGGCACATGGCTTGACTATCTATAGCCTTCCTTAATATGACTGCACATCATCTCTAATTATGTCTTTTGGGGGTATTATTTCTTAAATATACCAGGCTCTTCAGTCTCTGGTACACAGGCCACTCTGCCCTTTCACTGCATGTTGCAGAATTGAGCCTGATGGATTCATGTTCTCATTTCCATCAAGCTAATGTCTGACCTACCTACCTGTGGTATAGACTACCCCAAAGAGATGATTTTAAACTGTGACAATCCACCAAAGGGGGTGAAAATGTCAAAAACCCATCAGAGTTGTAATTCTTTTTTTCCCATTCTCTATCTCACTCTCTACTGAAATCAGAATGAAGGAAATACTGAAAATCCAGATACTTTGGATTATAACTCCAAGGTCCCATTTCTACATATTTCTGATTTGTGACTTCTTAGAAGGGCTGGGATGCATGAGGCCATTATCTTGCTGAGTGAAACTATAAAGCAAATGTCTTTGGTTCAGTTGTGTGCAACAAAGATGTTGGGGTTAGCCAGGAAGCTACACATTATACCAATCCAGCTAACTACCAGGTGTCAAATTACCTTTCCAGTGCTATAGCTGTAATGGCACTAAACCCAAAATCTCAGCTGACATGGGTCTTTATAGCTCATCTAGGCCAATGGATGGTATGCATATGTATGTGTTTATACATGCACTTGTGAGTATGTGTAAGTGTGTGTGTGTGTGTGTGTGTGTGTGCATTTGCATGTGTGAGAGAGAGAGAGAGAAAGAGAGGAAGGTGGAGAGGGAAAGAGTAATAGAATGAGAACAGAAGGAATTTGAAAGGCAAAGAAAGTATATTTATAAAATTGGACACACATAAAGGATCGAATCAGTGTTTCCATCTCTTTATCAGTGGTGCATGGCTATCGAAATGTATTTTCCTAAGGTTCTCAATTTTCCTTGATTCACATGACTTACACAGACCTTAAAATGGATAATGATGGATCATAATTAGAGACAGAAGGAGAGTCAGACAGGGAAGCAGCTGGAGATGTGAAGTGATGGAAGGGCACCAGTCCTAAAGTGCTGAGGAATTTTAATCACCTCAGACTTGGCCTCAAGTGCTAGCACCTTTGGAGACTAATAACTGTGATCCTTAGCAAAAGAAAATTGGGTTTGTGACATCTTGAATAGGGAAAAAATGACACTTCTTGTTTTTAGGCACAAATGAGACACTTAGGCAGCCCAGAGCAAGATAGCCCTGTAGGAATTTCCTCAGGGGGTAGGTGATAGATCAGCTTACTTTAACACTGACTAGGTCCTAAAACTAGTCTCCTTTTCCCACATAGACAGCTCACAAAGACAGCAGTGCCTGAATATACTATTTGAAAGAATTGAAACTGAAGTTTTCTGGCTAAATGTCATTTAATAAGATTCCCTTATATCCTTGTTAAATTTCATATGTTAAAAAGAAGGAAACAGAAGAGAATTGTTGATTCAGTGACATATTATCTAAAACATTCTCTTTTAATCTATGACCAAAGTCATTGATTCTACCATTTTGTCCTCCTCATTTGAAATGGAAAATCCAGAGAACAACTTTCTGGGTTTTCTATCCATTTTCTTTCTCTGTCCCCCATGCTAAGAAAATGCCTCACTAGAAGACGTCTCACTTTGGCATTTGAGGCAGGTGCACATGTGAATATTGTAAATTTACATGATTCTTCCAGGAAACACGATAGTTATATTAAAAGCATACTTAATCTCAACTTAATGATTTAGGATTCTTTCCCTTGCTCTGTAACTTCGAACCCGATGTGCTACCTTTAGCTGATGAATTTCACGAATGAGATGAGTGTACATGTAGAGTGTGTGTGTGTGTGTGTGTGTGTGTGTGTGTGTGTGTGTAATGTGAAGTGAATGACTGAAAATACCCAAATCGGTATATCTGGCCAAAAGTGTTTCATCTTGGGGATGCAAGGAATTCAGTGCCTAGGAATTAGTAAAATGAGGAGATAGAGGTAACAGAAAGGCTGTGGCCTGGTACTATTTCCCTCTGTCCACAATCTAACAATACAGGAAAGCTTTCTGGGAATGCTTTCTACGAGGAATGCTTTCAAGCAAGCACTCTTGTTGCAACCCCCACCCCAACCCCATCCATTTATTGCTAGTAGGGGCTTTTCTGCTAACCAATCACACATGCAACTCTCTCTAGAACATTGTCCTTGGGGGATAATTGGATCTGCTTCACCCAGAGGCAGCCTGTAGCCGATGACTGAGAGGTATGAGTATGTGAGAAGGTGGAAGGTGGTGCTAACAAAAACTCGGCCACATCTTTGCCACAAAGCAGGCAAACTCTATAATGCAAACATTTATGAGGTATCAGGATGAAGCTAGATGTCATCAGAAATCATGTCTTTACTTGGCTTCTCTCGTGCCCTGTCCTAATTTCCTCACTTTATTTGAGACTTCTCCTGAGAGCACTCTCTAAATAAATCATTTACATAACATTCTTGTCTGAGGCTTTGCTTTTAAGGGAGCCAGACCTAAGACAAACAGTTACAAATGATGTTCAAAAATGGCCTTTTTGTGTTCTAAATGTTGACTTTTTGTTCATCAATCATTGAATGAACACTTTAAGATTCGTATGGTGACGCTGACCGCCAGCCAGCAGTTAAACTTGGATATTAATACTACTGTTCTTGGTAAGCAGTCCTTTTGTAATTACTTGAATATTTTACTACTTTCCACCCATATAATTTTATGAGAATGATTAGGAACTTAAACAATTAAAATGTTCAGAATAAACACAAGGGATGTGGTCTAAAATAACAGCAACAACAAAAACAAAAACATAAAATTAAAACAAAGATAAAAATCATTACAGCTCTACTGAAATGGTGAGTGTTTAGCCTCATTCGGACTCAGTCAACAGGAGGTAGCAGAATGTGCTCAGTTATGAAGGAAATGGACCAAATTAAAGAAGAGAAATTGAAAAGTGGGCATATTAAAACTTAACATGATTTTGAGTATTTCATTTATAATCAAACCAGAATTTGTTAGAATTTTACTTTTCTGGTTTTAATCATAATGTTTTCATTAAAGCTGTTAATCACTGGACAAACATGTACAGAAGGTCAGAAATATAGCTTTGAGTATTTTCCCGAAAGAAAAAAGAAATCATGTAAGTCTCCTTTAAAAAAGAAGTTTATTTATTTATTTTGAGAGAGACAGAGGGAGAGTATATGTGCAAGGAGGGGAGGGGCAGAGAGAGAAGGAAAGAGAGAGAATCCCAAAGAGGCTCTGCATTGTCAGTGCAGAGCTTGATGCACAGGGCTCCATCTCATGAACCAAACAGTGAGATCATGACTTGAGCTGAAATCAAGAGTTAGACACTTAACCTACTTGGCCACACTGGTGCCCCATAAGTCTCCTTTTTTAAAACTTTTTTTAACTTTTGTTTTTATTCTAGGAGTACATTATATATGAATGTAGACAACCGCACAGGAGGTAGAAATTAAAATTTTAAGAATGGAAAGGTAAGAAATCCAGAGAAAGAGGAAAGAAGAGCCTGGCAGGCTTAGAGGTAGACTCAGATCTCCCTTCAGCTGCCACTGAGAATACTGGCAGATAGCGTCTCTCTCTCTCTCTCCCGCACCTTTGGCTCCACTGTAGCAACCACACTGAGGCCAGGCTTCTTCTGGGCTGACCTCTGGCAGAGACTGAGTACAGCAGAGGCCCTAGAGTTGGGACATTTCTGCCCAATGCAGGACTCTCCTAACCCTTGTTCTAGGCTTCCCCATCAGCCTAGCTGAGGCTTTCTCAAGAAAATGTTGCAGTATGAAGCTTCTTCTACCCAAGATTTTCCCTTTATTCTCTCCTATCACAGATCAGACACTGAACTCTCTCCTAGCTTCACCATACCCCTTTCCTCTTTATCCTTTACAGAGGTTTCTTCCAACAACTCTTGTGTATCTCATCTGTCTTGACAAATCCTTCTCTGAAAACTCAAAATGACACAAAAAGATATCATTTAAGAGATAAAACGATGCATTATTCATTCACTGAATCTTCTCCAAGAAATATTCCCAAAGCAATTCCTCAAGGTATAGATGGTGGGCTTTTATATTTTCCTATAAGGGTAACAATTTAAGCAATTAGCACCATCTGAAGCATCAGTGTCTTAAGTGGATATGGGGTTGGACATCTTCACAGCTAGTTTACACTTTAGAACATAAAAAGCCAACCTTCAAGAAGAGCCAGAATCCAGAACACCGACAAAACTAAATGCAGATGAGGATGTGGAGCAACAGGAGCTCGCATTCACTGCTGGTGGCAATGAAATGGTGCAGCCACTTTGGGAGATAGTTTCGCAGCTTTTTACAAAACAAAACACACTCTTACCATACAACCCAGCTGTCCTTGGTATTTACCCAAAAGAGTTGAAAACTCATGTCTACCAAAGACTGCACACGATGTTTTACAGCAGCTTTATTCCTAATCGCCAAAACCTGGAAGCAGTCATGATATCCTACAGTAGATGAATGGATACACTGTGGTGTATCTAGACAATGGGACATTATTCAGCACTAAAAGAAATGAGCTGTCAAACGACGAAATGACATGGAGGAAATTTACATGCATGTTATTAAGTGAAAGAAACTCATCCAAAAAGACTATAAATAGTATTACTCCAACGATATGACATTCTGTAAAAGTCAAAACTATGGAGACAGTAAAAAGATTGGTAGTTTCCAGGGCTTAGGAGGGAGAAAAGGATGAACAGGTAGAGCACAGAGGCCTTCAGGGCCGTGAAACTACTTTGTATGATAGTATGATAGTGAATGAACGTCATTATAAATTTGTCCAAACTCATAGAATGTACACTAAGAGTGAACCTTAAAGTGAACTTTGGACTCTGGGTGATTTTGATGTGTCCAAGTAGATCTACCAATTATAACAAGTGTACCACTCTGATGGGGATGTTGATAATGATGGAGGTTATGTGTATGTATGGGCAAAGTCCATACAGGAACTTTCTCTACCTGCTGCTCAATCTTCCTGTGAACCTAAAACTGCTCTAAAAAAAAAAAAGTCTATTAAAAGTGGGAAGAAAAGAGAAAGTCAGCCTTCATACCACAAAATAAAAAATCCTCAGATGGTAATAACTCATATTTGAATTACACGTGCTTTGGGCAGCCTATTTCATTCCACTGGGCTTTAGATTTCTTACCTAGAAAAACAGACTTAAAAGTCTTTATATTGAAAATATTTATAAAAATAAAATAAAATGAGTTAATGTCTATGAGAATGCCAAATAAAGAATCAATAAATGATAGTTTCCTCCCAGCTAAACACTCGGCTCTCTGACCTCAATGACAGAAAATATGTAGGTCATTACATACATAGTACTTTACTATTAATGAAGGTTGGAGGGAAAAAAGACACAGTTGAACACACAGAAAACATATTTTCCTGTGTTACCATAACCAATGCTTACCTCCCTTATCTCTGAATCCCAAAGGATCTGATTGCGAACTTGAATATATATTGTATATTTTCTTTCCAATTTTCAGACTTGGAAACAGGTGAGACTACTAAAAAAAAAAAGATTCTTTCATAAACTAAACTATAAATGAAAAAGCAAGAACTATAAATCCTAATACTAATCCTCTCACAGATTTATCACATACCTTTAAGTTATTGAAACCTCTAAATCTGGCAGAAAAGTGTCAATGACTCCTTGTAACACTCTGGCCTTAAATATTTGAAAAGGCAATAGCCCATGCAGTAAAGCCTCAGTGAAAAGTGGAGACCTCACAGAGGACACTGGAAGTCCTTTAGGCTGATACACAGGGAAGGAAATTAGAAAGCAGGTGGAAGCTTTTGGAGCAGAAGAGATTAGAAGGTAAGAAACTAAAGATTTTTGGGGCCATGGTAATAAGCTGTGGAGGCACCTGATCTTGCCTCCAGCTGAAGCTTCCATTACCCAGTCACTGGCACTGGGGATGACTCACATCTCGCAGCTGAGACACTCCATTACCTGCCCTTCATTGAAGACAGTCACCTCACCCGATATCAAGCTTCCTCTGAAAGGGTCAATACAGGGTACCACATGCCTGGCTGACTGACTTTAGCTGGGACTTAAGCTGGGAAGGGCTACCCCAGCTTCAGAGCTCTCATAGAACTGCTGAGGCCTTGGTCACAATTGCACATCAATTCAACGTGTCCTGCCAACTCCTTGCTTTTAAGAGTGTTCCCCAACAGCATGCGCCATGTTAATTCTGTCTTAGTCTCTGCCTCCAGGGAACCTAGTGTGAGGTATCAGCCCTGGTGATGAAAAGCATCAAAAGATGGAGTGAGTGAATTTAGTTGAGTGTCACAGTCATGACAGGCCCCAGGAATATGTGTAAGAAAGAACAGGTTTGGACAGATTTACTATGGTGGAAGACAGCGGCCACTGGTACGCTGGTGTTTGAGCACCTATAAGCACACATATTTCAGTCTGAAGCTGAAATATATGTTGGGGCCTAGATTAAAAAATATATTTTTCCTTAAATCAATGGGCCTGCATAAACAACTTACCCTAGTCTTGAAAGTGAATATAAATAGAATGATTTGATGAATAAATAACCAAATAAATAAGTGGAAAATAATACAGAAACATACTTAAGAGAACGTCTGAATCCTGGACTCTGTGATGAAAGGTTGGCCTCAGTGCTTATTGGCCAGTAAAAATTGGACAAAATTACCCTGGACAATCAGAAACCACTGTTTATTTCAACTGCTTGCAATTATGTAGGGAAATTTGTCTAATTTAAAAGGTTGCATGTTATTTATCAACAATTCAGTTTTCTGCGAGGCAGATGCAACACTGATGTTCTTCCTTCATTATGTCATCTGAAAACTCCATTTAATTCCCTCAGCAGTCCTTCTCTGTTCTCCTCTATTAAAAACAATGACACTTAACCTGAATTGCCCTTAGCCAATTTTTGAAACTATATGTACTTATTTCTTACTTTGGTTATATAAAGTATGCTTAAACTAAGGATGTAAAATGCCCCTTCAGATTTATTCCTTTATTTTTGTCTTACTTCCATTCTTTATCAAAGTTTGGTAATACTTTAATCATAATGGGATACCCACACTGCAACATGACATCAGGGGCCTAAAGCAATCGGAGTGTAATGTGTGAAAGACTTGCTGCCTTCTCTCCTGGAAAATCATAATAGTGAATAAAGAATAAGTGAAACTGTGTAGAGTAGTAGTACACCTGATACTCTATATTCTATGCTCATTTCTTTGAAATTTCAACGTCACCAGTCTCAGCACAAATCTTGGGTCGGCCATGGGCTTAGGTTGATACTTATTATTTCCCCATTTCTCTCATATTTGGCTAATGCCCCTTCTACTTTCAGAATAGTCCTTTGGGTTGTTGACATCAATCATAACATTCAAAAAAACCCAGATGTCTGAGAAAACATTATTTCTCATCAAAAATAGTATAAGGAAGCAAAAATGATATTCAAGGGAGTAGAAGGAAGTGGAGCTGGAGAAGGGGTTGTTACCAGCGCTAAAATTGTGTCATTATATGTCATCAGTGTTTAAATCCAATTTTTACTGCATATTGCAAAGCACGTATTATGTATTTGGGACAAAAATATGAATAGCTGATATACATCTTTTCTTCCAAAGGAATGTTGCTGAAAGAAAGTAAAAGAAATTGTGAAAAGCTGCATAATTCATAGGGTATTAGCAGGCCCTCTCTGTTTATAAAGGCAAACGCCTATCCCTTGCCATTCATAAAGAAATACACATGTTTTCTGACATAGAGGAACTTCTTTAATAAGAAGAAACAACATCAGGAAGTGGGTTTGAACTACAGGTGAGATAGGACCTTATTTACTTGGACAAAGGATGTGAATGCTTATATTTATTGAGTATTTTCAATATGAACTCATTTCATCTTCCTAATCACCCTCTGAGGAATGTATCATTATGTCCTGATTATATAAATGAGGAATCAGACACTTAGAGGTATAATATAACCTGCCCAGAATCCACAGTTGTTAATTGTCAGAGCTTATATTTGTACTCAGGCTGTCCAATTCTAGAACCCATTCTTTTAAAAAATAATATACTGCAAAGGCAACTTCAGGAAGACAAAAACACAGTCCCCATTAAACGGAAGGCCGGGAAGCAATCAGCACTTTCACCAACCCGAGTTCTCGTTTGTAATAGGAGAAAAATATCAATAGATATTTTCTTATACTCTAGTCTCTTATCTTGCCCAAAGATTGTGAGCTTCATTAAACTAGAAATCATATCTAGTTGATCTTTATCTCTAGTACCTGGACGGACCTTGGAACATAAATACTCAATGCACATATACATAGGATAAATCAAGGAACTTGATAAAAGATAAATATATGTATAAAATTCTGAAGTTATTTTTTAAATGTTTATTTATTTTTGAGAGATAGGGAGAACAGAGGAGGGGCAGAGAGAGAGGAAGACAGAGGATCCAAAGCAGGCTCTGTGCTGTTAGCACAGAGCTCCATACAGGGCTTGAACTCACAAACCATGAGATCATGACTTGAGCTTAAGTTGGATGCTTAACCAAGTAAGCAAGCCAGGCATCCTTAAAAATCCTGAAATTTTATCCTTTCCCTCCATGCTTGGACTTTTGTGTATAACATTCACCTGATTTTGTCAGTAGTATGTGTTGTCTCAGGAGCAATGTTGATTATAAGCATGAATGTCAAAAAAAAGAGTCAACGTTCATCTTATGACTTCCAAATGAGACCCTTGAGACCCCAAGCAGAAACGAGAGCCTGAGAGTAAAGTATTTTTTGAGGCTCACAAAATGAAGCCCTAGCATAACTGATTTTCCTGTAACACTGAAAGGCAATAAAAGCCCATTCAAGGTTAAGTTGTGGGGAAAATCTTCAGAACTAGGATAAGACAGATAAAGAAGAAGCAAGAATATAAAAGTGAAGTTAAGATATACAGAGCATAGACTGAGAAGTTTCAATACATGGGCAATTAGAATCCCAGCCTGAAATAATGGAAGGAAGGAAGGAAGCAAGCAAGGAAGGAAGGAAGGAAGGAAGGCAGGCAGGCAAGCAATATTCAGAGTGATGATGGTCAAGATATTCATATACTTACATTCAAGAAACCCCCAAAATCCCATGTATGATAAACTAAAACAAACAAATCTTCACTTAGATATATATTAGAGTAACTGAAGAACATGAAACACAGATGGGAAATTCCTATAAGCAGCCAATGTGAAGATATCAGTTATCTCTAGAAGAAAACTATCAGACTGACAGCTGAGATACCCACAGCAACATTGGAAGCCAGAAAAAAAAAAGATATCTTCAATATGTTAAGAGAAGATAACTGTCAAATTAGAATTCTAAATATACCAAACTAATTTTCAACAAAGCTCGATGTTGCATTTTCTCTACCAACAGATATATAGAATATCTTTCCACTAAAGTAAAATTTAGGGGCACCTGGGTGGCTCAGTGGGTTGAGCGTCTGATTTCAACTCAGGTTATGATCTCAGAGTTTGTGAGTTTGAGCCCCGCATCTGGCTTAACTGCTGTCAGCACAGAGCCTGCTTCAGATCGTCTGTCCCCTTCTCTCTGCCCCTCCCTGGGTCATGGTCTCTCTCTCTCAACAATAAAAAAAATAAACATTTAAAAAATTAATAAAGTAAGCTTTATACCATAAATAAGGGTTGGGAGAACAAGAAAATGTTAAACACATAGGTCAATTTAAACTATCAGAGCAGTCAAAAATATAGTTTGGGGTCCTTAATGTCAGTTTGGAGCTTCAAAATCATGTTTTTAGTTAAATTGTTCTCCTTATAGGTATCTTAGTGTCTTATAGCTGCTGTCACAAATTGCCACAACTTAGTGGCTTAAAACATCACAAATTCATTATATTTAGTTCTGTTGGTTTCAGGCTACGCCATGGGTCTGGGGAGGGCAGTGTTTCTACTGGAAGCTCTAAGGCAGCTTTGGGAAAGAATTTGTTTCCTTGCTTCCCTCTACAGAGGTGTAGAGGAGGCTTGCCTTCCTTGGCTTGTAGCCATATTCCTTCATCTTCAAAACCAGCAAGGTGGGGGTGAGTCTTTCCCATGCCATCTCTCTGGTTCTGCCTTTTCTCTCTCCCTCTTTCACTTATAAGGATTCTTGTGATTACATTAGGCCAGCTGGATAATCCAGAAAAATCTTCCCATCTCAAGGTCAGCTAGTTAACAACCTTGATTTCAACTGCAACCTGAATTTCTCGTTGCCATGTAACAGATCATAATCATAGGTTCCAGGCATTAGGACACGAACGTCTTTAAGATGCCATTATTCTTCCGCTACAAATGCTTCTAATTCTCTTTACCAGTTTCTAATATACAGTAAACCATGTCTAGTCATGCAGAATTTCTGTATTAAGGTAAACTTTGCTTATAAACTAATTTTAATCATAAAAATACTAGTGACAAGGAAGACAAAATAGAGAAGCGGACAAAAAGGTTTGGAGACTGTTTCAAAGTTTCTTCTGAAGGTAAAAATATTTTTATTCTATGGCCCAGCAATTCTACTCTTAGGCATTTCCCCAAGATAAAGGAAAATATATGTTCACAAAAAGGCTTGTACGTGAAAGTTCATAGCAGCTTTACTTATAAAAGCCAAAAGCTGGTAACAACCCAAATGTTTATGAACAGCAGTATAGGTAAACAAGTCATGGCATATTCAGAAAAGGAATAAGTTACTGATGTAATGACAATATGGTTGAATCACAATAGCATTTAGTTGAGTGAAAGAAGCCATATAAATAACTACCAAGGAATACATACTACATGATCCTTTACATGAAATCCTAGAACAGGCGTAAGAATTCATGATAGAAGTCAGAATGTTTTGGCCCTACACAGAGGTGGGAAAGTAACTGGAAAGGGACAAAATGGAATTTCTGAGAGTGTTCGGGAGGTGGTTACTCAGGCATATGCAATTGTCGAAATTCATTGAACTTAAGTTCTGTGTCATTCAAAGAGTCTATCAAAGATCCCTGGTAACTATCTACATAGCATCTGAGTAACTTCAAACTTCATCTGTCTCTCACATAGTTTTAGTTCCTTTGCTATTCAATTTACTCTCAGACATTCTCACTTTTGTTAAAATTACTTCTAGGGAATCAGTAAAAAGCTCCATTTGTTTGGATCCAAACAAAGTAGCTAAATACATGTATTTCCCCAATTTAAATGTTTTCCCATAAGCATAACTATTTTCAGAGAACAAATGCCCTTGCCTTTCTCTCATGGGCTGATGCTTTATGTATTTCTCTTCCAAACTGATAATCCACAATGACTATACTCAGTGCCACAGGAGAGGAGTACATTACTGCAGGCTCATTACCTTTAAAAAGGTGTGTATCTATTTCTCATTAATTAGAATGAAAAAATCAAATAATAGACCAATTCATGATAATTTCTATTCTTATAATTGACATCAAACAAATGAATTCAAGAACAAATGAATATTTCCAATTAGAATTTCTTCAACCTTATTTACATTCAATTTTCCCTTATAAAAATTTAAATTCAATCAATTTTTATTTACTGAAAGTATATCTGTAAGAAGCTCACACTAATTAGATCTGAAGTACGAAATTCAATTATATAAGGTAGGTCAGATTAAACTCATTTGTCAAACTTCAAATTATAAGTAACTTTAGGATAGTTTCTTGTTATATACTCACACCTTCAATGTCAAAATCCTTTGTATAAGTAATTAAAAACCAAATGCTTTGAACTTCACATTTGCTTATCCTTATCAATCTATGAAAACACCATTTCACTTATTTTGTCCAAAACTAAGGTGACATGCCAAATTTACTGTTTTGAAGTATAACACAATCTTACATTAGTTTCAAGTGTATAACGTAGTGATTCGACAACTCTATACATTATTCTATGCTCCTCACAAATGTAGCTACCATCTGTCACCACACAACACTATTACAATACCAATGACTATATTCCCTATGCTATTCTTTTCATCCTGGTGACTTATTGTTACATGCCAGTTTTAATTATCTTTCCACTAATTGCAAAAATAGTAACTTTCCAAAAAAAATTCCAAACAAATCCTACTTTTCAAAACTTATTTTTCTTTTTCATTTTGTTTTTCGGAACATTTAATAACACGTAGGGCCACATATTTAGCTTTTAACTTTGAATTTAGAAAAAAACTATGGATCTCAATTTACCAATGAGTCAGTAAAGAAATAGACAGTCACTTTTTTTCAATTCAAATCCATCCTTATGAACATGTACAAAATTAAACCAATTAAAGAGTGAGCATATGTGCATACTGGCCAAATATGCCAATATTCAATATTTAATGTGTTATGGGTCCCTAACAAAACTCAACAAAAGGTAGTCTTAAAAATGTGTCATACTATTTTTACACATAAAATGTACTTTCTACAGAGCACTTTCAGGGCTGCGGACACCGCTCTGTGGGAGGAAGGAGCCCAGTATCAGCCCACCACTGTGCCTGTGTCAGATCCCTCTGATCTGACTGAACCTAGTTTGGCCCACTCAGCCTCAGCAGCAGTGGGCCACAGTTCCTACTGGAAATTATATGACATAAAATATTGGGGTGACATCTTCCTGAAACACCTTCAGGAATAACAGACGAACCCCCCCCCCAAAAAAAAGGGAAAAAAAAACTAATGTATTTAAGAAAGTGGTAAAGTTTGGAAAGTGGAGGGAAAAAACCCTTGGATGTCTGTGGACATGAATAGCCAGGGGTCTAACAGCAATGAAGAGGACTATGGCCCAAATTGTGAGGAGGAGGAAGAAGATGAGGATCCCACAGCCAGAGAGGACTATTACATGAGAGTAGCCAGTGATGTGGAGCAGTAGGGGTGCAATGCCTTTGATCCTGAGGAGCTCCAGTTTACCTGCTTGACCAACAAGGAGGCTGAGGGTGCCCTCAATGAGCACATGACCAGCTTAGCCTCTGTCCTGACAACCACTGATGCTCACTCCCACCAGGACATCCTCCCTATGGCACTGGTTTCTCATTCAGTTGCTAAACTTACATTAGTTCATTTGCACTGACAAACTGCAGAGGTATTGGACAGATACAAGTCTAATTCTGCTCAGCCTCTCACTAGGGCTCAAATTCAGCCCCATTCCTTGAAACATGTCCCCACAGCCCACACCCTCACCATTGTGCAGTGTGTATGCAGTTTGCGTGGAAGGAAAACTTGCTTTCTCTTGCCTTTCAGCACCACTTTTGTCATAGCTTGTGGGAGCAGCACCATTTGGTACTTGTCAAGGACAGTGTGGGTGTCGGAGTCTCTTGAATGGCTCGGGACTGGCCCTTCCAAACACCAGAGGACTTTGTGTGCTTCCATTGTTGACCAATGAAGAATTAAAAGACAAATACAGACACTACTTCTTTAGGGACTATGTGGAGAGTCATTACCAGCTCCAGCTTGGCCCTGCTCCAGACTGCCTCCATGGTTATTTGGGAACAGGAGCACAGAGTTTGAAGTGTACAGTGCAATCACTGAATCAAAGTCTTATGTTTCAAGGGACAGATATATCACGCTCCACAGACTGTGGTGCAATCCAGAAATGGCTCACAAAGTATGCTGAACAGCCAACTACATTAGGGCTCACACTAACAACTGTCCCAAGTGCGACACCTGCACTGAGAATAAAGGCTGCAATCGCATGCAGTGCTCCAAGTGTAAACATGACTTCTGCTGGATATGTCTAGGAGACTTTTAAGACCTAAGGCAGTGAATACTATGAGTGCAGTTGGTACAAGGAGAACCCCAACATTGTCAGGCAGAGGCAGCAAGCCCAGGCCAAGGAGACCCTCAAGAAATACTTGTTCTACTTTGAAAGATGGGAAAACCATAAGAGCTTGCAGCTGGAGGTGCAGATATACCAGCAGATTCCTGAGAAGATTCATAATAGGGTCATGAATAATGTGGGGACTTGGAATGACCGGTAGTACCTACAGAATGCTGCCAACCTCTTGGTCAAGAGCCAATATACCCTGTAGCACACTTACTCTTTGCATACTAAGTGGAGTCTGGACACAGGAAGAAGCAATTTCAATACTAGCAGGCTCAGCTGGAGGTTGAGATGGAAAACTTGATGTGGAAAGTGGAGTGTGCAGACAGAAATGACAGAGGGGACACAGAGAACTGTACAGATGCACATAGCAGTGGAAGAGAAACTTGCTGAAGGATTTCCATGACAGCTAGGATGGATGTGGTAGTGTGAGGAAGATGTGGTTGTGAGATCTCCCAGCCGCCAAATGGCATGCTGTAGGCTCTGCCTTTCAGGATCCTGGCAACAGCCAAGGGCCCCACTCCTGAGACACAGGCCATACACCACTTAGTCAATTTCTGTTTTCTTCCTTCTTTTTTGCTTTTTGTTTCTACCAGGGTAAAACATGTTGAATTGGTTTCTTTTCAGGACATTTTTATAAAATTTTTTAATGTTTATTTATTCCCAGGGTGGGGGGTGCAGAGCAGAGAAAGAGGGAGACACAGAATCTGAAGCAGGCTCCAGGCTCTGAGCTGTCAGCACAGAGCTGGATGCAGGGCTTAAACCCATGAGCTGTGAGATCATGACCTGAGTTGAAGTCAGATGTTTAACTGACTGACCCACCCAGGTACCACTCTTCAGGACTTTTAATTCCCCCTGGATGGTTGCTGGAAGGGAGGGAAAGTTTTCTTTCTGAATGACTACTAATAGTATTAGATCATTGAAACTTACATAGTTTTCAAAGGTTGTATAATTATACAAAAAATAGGCAAACCAAAGAATTATACAGAACTCTTTTAAAAATAAGTTGGCATAGGAGTGTTTTTTTAAAAAAATACTTTGTACAGAGTTCAATGATATTTGTTGGACTGAGCTCAATTCACACTGCCATTCACACACATATACATTTTAGAAGATACTGAATTTAAAAACATTTAAAAGCCATCTTCAGATTGAGGGATTACTTATTTGCCAGAGGAAGGATATCAAGTCCCTCAGAGAAATATAAACTCACAAGTCTGTTTTCTGTGCTGCCCAATACAGTGTTTTCTGCAATTTCTTCTAGATCTGTACAAATCTTCGTCAGTAGACCTAGACTCAAATATTATTAGGAAGGATTCATCCTCTGTTTGGGGAAAACCAGTTTAAATTTGTATATAATAGAAAAGCTTCCCTAGACGATTCAACTGTTAGCACAATTTTCTTCAGGAACCAAAGAAGTTAAAAAGAATTGCCTTGTGGACACTGTATACTCTACTTTGTTAATTAAATTCCGTTTAAGTCATACTTAACTCCTTCTATCATTGTGAATGACATTTACTTAATTTTATGGTATTCCTAAATAAATCCAATCTGACTTAATTCTTATTTGTCTGTCCCAGAATCCTTTACTTAGGTTGTCACTACCGGGAATCAAAATTATACCTATGTATAATTACTTCGTATTTATGCTCATTGCATACTCACTGGCTACACTACTTTGTCTTACTGTTTGCATGTGAAAACACTCTCCCTAGTGAATCCAGACCTTTATCAGCTATGCTCACTAGGGTTCCCTTATTTAAAAGAAAAGCATCAGGATTATCCTGGGATCTGCTGTGATAAAACCTCTAATTCTCCATTAATCTTTTTTTTCCCCATTAATCTAATGTAGACTCTTCTACTGTTTTTTACATTTCTTTTTTTTTTTTTTTCAAATAGTTTATTGTCAAATTAGTTTCTACATAACACTCAGTGCTCATCCCCAAAGTGCCCTCCTCCATGCCCATCCCCCCCTCCCCCCCACATCCATCAGTTCTCAGTTTTTGTCAGCATTCAAGAGTCTCTCATGGTTTGCCTCTCTCCCTTTCCCCCACCATTTCCGCCCTTCTTCTCCCCCTTGTTCCTCCGTCAAGTTCCTCCTAATCCTCCTATACGTGCAAACATATGGTATTTGTCCTTCTCTGCCTGACTTATTTCGCTCAGCATAACACCCTCAAGGTCCATCCATGTTGCTACACATGGCCAGATTTCATTGTTTCTCATTGCCATGTAGTATTCCATGGTATAGATAAACCACATCTTCTTGATCCATTCATCTGTTGATGGACACTTAGGCTCTTTCCATGTTTTAGCTATTGTGGAGAGTGCTGCTATGAACATTGGGGTACATGTGCTCCTATGCCTCAGCATTTCTGTATCCCTTGGGTAAATTCCTAGCAGTGCTATTGCTGGGTCATAAGGGAGTTCTATTGTTAGTTTCCTGAGGAACCTCCACACTGTTTTCCAGAGGGGCTGTACCAGTTTACATTCCCACCAACAGTGCAGGAGGGTGCCCGTTTCTCCACATCCTCGCCAGCATCTAGAGTTCTCTGATTTGCTCATTTTAGCCACTCTAACTGGCGTGAGGTGGTATCTCAGTGTGGTTTTGATTTGTATTTCCCTGATGAGGAGGGATGCTGAGCATCGTTTCATGTTAGACTCTTCTACTGTTAATGAGTAGGTCCTTAGGACAACTGGAATTGAAGTGCATGTTTACACCCAGAAATTCCTTTACCATTAAATATCACAACTGTCCTGACCACACACTTCTTTGTGTTCAGTGTCACCACATTACAGTTTATTCTACTGCATACACTGCACTTCTCTAATCTCATCCACATTTAGTCCAAATCTAGGAGCAGTCATTTTATATCGAACCAGATGCTAACAGATGAAAGTAAATAGATGCTAAGAAAGAGAAAAATCTCATCAGCCTGAGTGAGCGAGTGAGCGAGCGAGAGGGAGAGTGAGAGAGATTGATTTCAGGCTAATTCAAAACTGTTTATTAGAAATAATCATAAGACCATTTAAAGCATGATAACCTTGAGTGTTCAGCAATCATGTGTTTTGCTCAGCAATCACTTATTGAGTACATCCTGTGAGTATTACTGTAATAGGCATTGTGAGAGATACAGAATATATTAATTGAGTTGTAAAGTAAGTCCACAAGTGACGAGCCAATTTGGTCTTTAAAAGAGTGACATATTTGCTTCATGGGTGACTGTGGCATTGGAGATGAAATTGGAGGTTCAGGGTCATGCTGCTTGTCCTTGAGTCACTCACTTTCTGGTTGGGGGAGTCATTGATTGGTGAATTACTACAGATTGCTTCATGGGATGAGGGCAATGATTAGAAGGGATCATCTTATGGCAGCTTTGATAGCAGTTATAATTATGCAAGCATGCCAGCATTAGCTTTTCTCCACTATCTGACTCTCCATGTAGGATATCCAAGAGTTATATGGCATATCCTTATAATACTTCTGTTTCTCCTTGTACGCTTTTTACGAAACTTTCTTGTTCTGATGGTTTCCTGTTTTGGTTTCAAAACGGTGAGTTTGTTCATTTGCTTACGAGGTTAGTATCTTTTGCTGCTGGGTCTTCCTTCTGCATCCACAAGAGCAAATTTAGTCTGCTTCATGGGCATTCACATTGCTTAATCTCAAGGTGACTTCCATTTTTTGTTTTAACTGGGACATGTAGCCCAAATTCTTGTGTTTTATTTTTTTTTCATGTGGATCAATTTTTTTTTTTTCATTTCTCCCACTCTCAGGAGTAAAGGGTAGACCTGCTTGGGGCTCTGTATATTGGGCTAGTCTCAACAGAGGTCACATACCCTGGATGAGACCATAAAAAATGTGAAGATCAGGAAAGTTAGCTTTAGCTAAAACCCCATAGGGGCCATTGGCAGGCCAAAGACTTTCATGTAGAATTCAAACCCAAATATTAGAGACTATAGGGTCAAATCATAATCTCAGGGTTAGCTGGAGAAAATGCTTAATGATGTCTTGCAACTCCTAGCAACTAAATCAGACTTTTAATCTTTTATGATGATAAGTTATTGTGAAGCTCTGCGCCCCCATTAGGTAAGCCTAGGTTTGAAGCAGCAGTGCATTTTCCAAATTCAATTGCCCAGGGTTCAGGATGTCTTTCCACTTTCATAGCTTTGCATTTATACACAGGTACTCTAACAAGTCACTGAAGACCATGAGTTCCACTCTTATATTGCTCCTTGCCTACAGTATGTTCTCTAATTCTCCCATGTAATTTCCCAGTTCCCCTCTAGGTAAACAGCTTGTCCCTCAGAATTTGAAAGGCAATTTTTATTGAAGACTATTTTCAGGAGGCAAGCATTATTTCAGCAATGGAAAAATATAGGAGATATAGAAATACATATCTTCCCACCTGTGGTTCTGTTCTGGACACTATCTCTGTGATTAGTGAAAATAGATAATGTGAAATAGATAATTGAGGGAATCAACTTTAGTTTGTTACTTTGGGTATACACCAAACGAAGGTTAAGTTTTACTAGTGCTAAACCTTCTGTTAGTTAGGGTCAAAAATAGGTATTGGTGCTATTACTTGTTTTGCATTGTCTTAGGTTTGTAATTAAATTCTGTAAGTAAGTATGAGACATTATTTTCTAAGCTTGTAAATATGTTTTTGTTTTAAAGAGAACTTAAAAACCAAATCACAGAAAGATAAGCAGACTGTATAAATACATACTAGAATGTATGGTGTAAACAAGCTATATGCTTTAGGAGACAGGAAATTGATGTTTTCTGGAGAAGTCACGGTAGATGACCTGAACGAGTTTTGAGTCATAATTGATCTTAAAGGTAAGTCCAATAAAAACATGTAATAAAGGAAATTGACATTCTAGATACATTATTGAAAGGGCTGACATGGTGTTCTCTTTATTCTAAATCTCTAAACAAGTATTACTTCAGATAAATCTTTAAAACAATCTGAAAGCAATGATGTCCTTCTGTCACCTGATGATGAATGAGATGCTTATTGGTATCCTTTTCCTTTCCAAAATGGAACTACACTTAAGTCCAGATAACCCAAACATAAATGGACCTAAAACAGATTATAAATTGAATGCTGTAGATCATGAAGTAATGAAAGTAGAAATGATAGGAGAGAGTCTAGAATAGTCTATAGAAACACCCTTATGCCCACTCACTGTTTCATGGTACAGTAACAGGCATGTGCTGGAGCAATTATAGTCAGCTAAAATAGTGTACAAGAGTAATTATCCTTAGGTTCTTACTTCATTTTCTGAATGTATACAATTTGTTTTAAAAACATCACCCTAAACAATTATAGAAAAAGTGAGGATGGTTCTGAAATGTGCAAATAGACTCCATTATGAGGAAATTACCATTCTGACACAGACTGGTGTGGGATAAAGGAAGAACTATCTATGGAAGATGAAGAAAGAGGCAGTCAAAACAAAATCAGGGCAGGAACTACTCTTGGCTCAACAATCATTATTTGGAGAGAAATCAGTGGAGTTCAGCTTAAAAACCAAAATGTATATATTAACTTTGTAGTATAATTTAATAATTTAAGTTTTTAATAATACATTTCAATTAGGTAATTAGAATGTAGTTAATTTAGAGTGTTAGCCATTATTTTTTAAGGTGAAATGATCACCACAATCAAGCTAATAAACATATCCCTCACCTCACATAGTTACTATATGCTTTTGCATTCTTTTTTTTTTTTTTTTTTTGTGATGAGAACACTTAAGATCTATCCTCTTAGCAAATTTCAAGTATATAATGGAGTACAACTTACTGTACTCACCATACTATATATTATATCCCCAGAACTTGTCTTTCTGATTCCGACTTATTTCACTTAGCATAATGCTGTCCACGTTCACCCATTTGTCACAAATGGAAGGATTTCCTTCTTTTTTATGCCTCAATAGTATTCTATTGCATAATATAATACTACATTTTCCTTATCCAGTTATGTGTCAATAGACATTTAGGTTGTTTCCATATCTTGGCCATTGTGAACAGCACTGCAGTGAAATGAGGGTGCTTATATCTCTTTGAGACACTAAGTTCATTAACTCCAGATATATACCCAGAAGTAGGTATTATTGAATCCTATGACATTTTATTTGTTTATTTAAGTTTCAAGTTTTAATTTAAATTCTAGTTAGTTAATATACAGCGTAATATTAGTTTCAGGTGTAGATATACATATACATCAATTTATATATAACATCATTTACATATAACACCCAGTGCTCATCACAAGTGCCCTCCTTAATACCCATCACCTATTTAACCCATCCTCCACCCACCCAACCCCTATCAACCATGTGTTTGTTCTTTATAGTTAAGAGTCTGTTTTATGATTTGCCTCTCCATTTTTCCTCCTATGTTCATTTGTTTTTGATTGTTTTTTAATTTATTTATTTACATTCGAGTTAGTTCACATACACCACAGCATTGGTTTCAGGAGTAGACTCCAGTGATTCATCACTTACATGTAACACCCAGTGCTCAGCCCAGCAAGTGCTCTCCTTAATGCTCATCACCCATTTAGCCCATCCCCACCCACCCACCTTTCCTCCATCAACCCTCAGTTTGTTCTGTGTATTTAATAGTCTCTTATCTCTGCCTCCCTCTCTGTTTTTATCTTGTTTTTGCTTCCCTTCCCCTATGCTAATCTGCTGTTTTTCTTAAATTCCACATATGAGTGAAATCATATGACAGTTTTTTCTGAATTATTTCACTTAGCATAATAGTCTCTAGCTCCATCCACATCATTACAAAGGGCAAGATTTCATTTTCTTTCAGGACACATTTTCTTTATCCATTCATCAGTCCATGGACATTTGGGCTCCTTCCATAATTTCACTATTGGGTGATAATGCTGCTCTAAACACTGGGATGTATATATCCCTTCAAATTAGTGTTTTTGTATCCTTTGGGTAAATACCTAGCAGAGTAATTGCTGGATAGTAGGGTAGTTCTATTTTTAACTTTTTGAAGAGGCTCCATACCGTTTTCCAGAGTGGCTGCACCACTTTGCAATCCTGCTAAAAGTGTAAAAATGTTCCCCTTTCTCTACATCCCTGGCAACACCTGTTGGTTACTTGTATTGTGATTTTAGCCATTCTGGCAGGTGTGAGGAGATATCTCATTGTAGTTTTGACTTGTATTTCCCTGATGATGAGTGATATTAAGCATCTTTTCATATGTCTGTTAGCCATCTATATGTCTTATTTGGAAAAATGTCTATTCATGCCTTCTGCCCATTTTTTAACTGGGCCATTTGTTTTTTTCAGGTGTTGAGTTTTATAAGTTCTTTATATATTTCAGATACTAGTCCTCTAAAAGATGTGTCGTTCAAAAATATCTTCTTCCATTTCCTTTGCTGCACAGAAGCTTTTTATCTTGATGAAGTACCAATAGTTTATTTTTGCTTATCTCCTCAGGAGATGTATCTGGTAAAAAGTTATGGCCGATGTCAAAGAGGTTCCTGCCTCTGTTCTCTTCTAGGATTTTGATGGTTTCCTGTCTCACATTTAGGTCTTTCATCCATTTTGAGTTTATTATTGTGTATGATGTAAGAGGTCTTATATGAAAAACCTACACCAAATATCTTCCTCAATAGGGGAAAACTGAGAGCTTGATCCCAAGGTAAGACAGGGGCAAGACAGAGATGTCCATTGTTATTTAATGTAGTAGTAGGAAGTCCTAGCCTCAGCAATCAAGCAATAAAAAGAAATAAAAGGCATACAAAATCGGCAAGGAAGAAATCAAACTTTCACTATTTGCAGATGACATGATATTCTATGTAGAAAACCTAAGAGATTCCACCAAAAGAATTGCTAGAATTGATACAAAAATTCAGTGAAGTCACATGATACAAAATCAACATACAGAAATTTGTTGCACTGCTCCCTCATTTGAAGGAGCAGAAAGAGAAATCAGGGAATTTTTTTTCTTTTATAGTTTATTGTCAAATTGGTTTCCATATAACACCAAGTGCTCACCCTAACAAGTGCCTTCCTCCATGCCCATCACCCCCCTTCCCCTCTCCCCCACTCCCATCAGGCCTCAGTTTCTTCTCAGCATTCAAGAGTCTCTCATGGCCTGCCTCCCTTCCTCCCTCTCCCCAACTATTTTTCCCCTTCTCCTCCCCCATGGTCCTCTATTAAGTTTTTCCTGTTCCACTTATAAGTGAAAACATATGGTGTCTGTCCTTCTCTGCCTGACTTATTTCGCTCAGCATAACACCCTCGAGTTCCATCCACGTTGCTACAAATGGCCACATTTCATTCTTTCTCATTGCCATGTAGTATTTCATTGTATAGATAAACCACATCTTCTTGATCCATTCATCAGTTGATGGACATTTAGGCTCGTTCCATGATTTAGCTGTTGTTGCGAGTGCTGCTATGAACATTGGGGTACATGTGCCCCTATGCATCAGCACTCCTATATCCCTTGGGAAAATTCCTAGCAGTGCTATTGCTGGGTCATAGGGGAGTTCTATTGTTAATTTTTGAGGAACCTCCATACTGTTCTCCAGAGGGGCTGCACCAGTTTACATTCCCACCAACAGTGTAGGAGGGTGCCCGTTTCTCCACATCCTCGCCAGCATCTAGAGTCTCCTGATTTGTTCATTTTAGCCACTCTGACTGGCATGAGGTGGAATCTCAGTGTGGTTTGGATTTGTATTTCCCTGACTATGAGGGACACTGAGCATCATTTCATGTGTCTGTTGGCCATCTGGATGTCTTCTTTGGAGAAGTGTCTGCTCATGTCTTCTGCCCATTTCTTCACTGGATCATTTGTTTTTCGGGTGTGGAGTTTGGGGAGTTCCTTATAGATTTTGAATACTAGCCCTTTACCTGATATGTCATTTGCAACTAGCTTTTCCCATTCTGTTGGTTGCCTCTTAGTTTTATTGATTGTTTCCTTTGCCATATAGAAGCTTTTTATCTTGAGGAGGTCCCAATAGTTCATTTGAGAAATCAGGGAATTAATATCATTTACAACTGCACCCAAAACTGTAAGATACCTAGGAATAAACCTAACTAAAGAGGTGAAAGATCTATACTCTGAAAACCGTAACACATTTATGAGAGAAATTGAAGATGATACCAAGAAGTAGAAAAACAGTCCATGCTCATGGGTTGGAAGAACAAATATTGATAAAATATATCTACTATGCAAAGGAATCTACACATTTAATGCAGTCCCTATCAAAATACCAACAGTATTTTTCATGAGGCTAGAACAAAGAATCCTAAAATTTACATGGAACCACAAAAGATCCCCAATAGCCAAATCAATCTTGAACATGGAAAGTAAAGCTGGAAGCATAACAATTCCAGACTTTAAGTTATATTACAAAGCTGTAGTGATCAAGACAGCATGGTACTGCCACAAAAACAGACACATAGATCAATGCAACAGAATAGAAAACCCAGAAATGGACCCACACCTACATAGTCAACTAATCCTCAACAAAGCAGAAAGAATATCCAATGGAAAAAAGACAGTATCTTCAACAAATGATGTTGGGAGAACTGAATAGCAACATGAAAAATAATGAATTGGTAATGAAATTGTTAGTTCTATTTAAAAACAAAACAAAAAACCCAGAAACCAAAAACCTCTACACAGTTTTCCATAATGCCTCTACCAATGTACATTCCCACTAACACTGCACCAGGGCTCTCTTTTCTCCACATCCTCAACATTACTGTATCTTGTCTTTTTGGTAATAGACATTTGGAAAGATGTGAGGTATATCTCCTTGTGATTAGTGATATTGTCTTCTTTAGAAAAATGCCGTTCAGGTCTTTTGCCCATTATTAATCAGATTACTTGTTTTTGTTTGTTTGGCCTTTTATTGCTACTGAGTTGTATGAGTTTCTAATACATATTGTATATTAACGTCTTATTAGATATATGGTTTACAAATGTTTCTGTCATTAAATAGGTTGCCTTTTTCACTCTGTTGATTGTTTTCATTGCTTGTACAGAAGCTTTTCTTAGATCGATATAATCCCATTTGTGTATTTTTGCTTTTATTATTTATGCTTTTGATGTCTCATTCAAAAAATCATCGTCAAGACCAACATCAAGAAGCTTTACCCTTGTGTTTTCTACTAGTAGTTGTATGCTTTTGAGTATTATATTTAAGTGTTTAATCTATTTTGAATCAATTTTTGTATGTAATGTAAGATAAGTAAGAATCCAAATTCATTCTTTTGCTTGTGGAGATTCAGTTTTCCTAACCTCATTTCTTGAGACCATTTTTCCCCATTTTGCATTCTTGGGAAACTTATCAAAAATCAGCTGACTATAAATGAATGGATTTATTTGTTAAAACAGTTCTTATTTTCTATTAAAGAGAAGTACTTGAAACTTGTGAATCCAGCCAACAATTCATGAAAGTATTATAGTACTAATAATGGCCAGAAATATTTAAAAAAGAACAACGTTCAGAGAATTACACATTAACAAGGCTTATTAATTGTAGGTGTGCCACACATTATCTAAATGAATTTTCTGAAAAATATGCAAAAAACTATTTTTTACTTTTTTAAAACTGTCAGGTGAAATTTGTAAACCTCAAACGCCGCTGCTTTCTCTAGAAGAATTCTACAATTTTTGTACAGTTCCAACTGTGACAGAAGTACTAAGAACCTCAAATGAACCTTTTCAAAAAAAGTTTATATTTATTCATTTTGAGAGAGAGAAAGTGAGAGGGAGAATGTGCAGAGGAGAGGCAGAGAGAGAGGGAGAGAGAGAATCGCAAGCAGGCTCTGCCTTCTCGGCACAGAGCCCGACATGGTCCTTGGTCCCACGAACCATGAGATCACGACCTGAGTGGAAATCAAGAGTCAGCTGCTTTACCAACTGAGTCACCCAGACACGCCTCAACAGAACCCTTTTAAATGATATCTTCTTTCCATTTTTAATTCCTGAAGGATTTATATGTTTCATATAGTCGTTGTCACTGATGAGTGTCAAAAACATTCTGAACAGTGACTAGAGTTGAAAATAGATTTGATTTTACTCTGTTATTCTAATTTATGTGCCTTTGAAATCAAAGTATTTATTTTTCTGTCTTTTTTCTTTTCTTCTGTATACTAATTATCAGCATAATTTCAAGATATATCAAAGGAACACTGAAGAATATTTTTCATAGTTTACATTCCTCAGATGGTTTAAAAGGAATACATAATTCCTGAGTAGGACATTTGAAAATTAATCAATTCCATTTGAAATATTAATTCAACAAATAAACTAGATCAATTAATCTATATTTAAGATAGGTTATATTGCCTGAAATTTTCTTTTAAAAGTCATGTGCCTGAACATTGCATTTTTTCTATTACAGTCTCAGTGATTCTTTGCAGGAAAAAAATGATCCATGAAATTTAATGGCAGGCCATCATAAATTTTTTAAAAATACCATGTTTTCCTCAGAAAAAAAGGCATTTGAGTCTAATCCAAATGGGAAAATATGAAAAAAAATAATAATACCTTTATTATAACCTGTCTAATTGATGTGCTATATTGAGTACATGGGACTTCCTTAGAATTGTGATATTCTCATTCATTACCTCTCCTAAAGTTAATGATTTTTGAATACCTACTGTGAACAAAACATCATAAATATGTACATGTTCTTTAACCCTTAGAGTAAGAGTTCACAGCAGTTAAGTTAGGTAAGAGCTGTTCTTGTTGTTAATATGGAATTCTGTTTATTATTCATCCCTGTCAAACATGAATAATATTTACCCTATGAAGTATTACAAGTAAATATTCCTTGATTTTAGAAGTCTAAGTTCTGATAGGCTATGCAGAAAATGCAGACATGTATAGCTTCACTTCATTATACACTATATAAAAATTTGGATAAGGATTATCTTGATAGAGAGATGAGAGTTGGAGTGATGGTATTCAACACAGTTTCCTGTGTGCTTTAAATTGCAACATAAGGGAAATAAATATTGCACACAATTCTTTTGGGGAAAAAAGATAAGGAAACTTGATTCCATAATACAGCACTTTTCTTGAAGCTAAATTTAAAAGACCTAAGGTAGACAAAAAGGAGGAGATGTGTAGGGAATATAAATGAGGCAAACCTGGTTTTATAAAATGATATTTAAGAGAGAAGGTACAGTGCCATGTCCACAGACTCAAGCTAAGGAGCATCTCTGCACATTTCTGCCTTTCTTATTTTTCAAGAAAAAGGGTTACATGCCAGAAAGCTGACAATAAAGAGGTGTTTGGAAATTCAGTGCTTTTATCTTGAATATAACATCTAAGAGAAATGGAAAGGCTGCATTTTTTTATCTGTGAAAAGGCAAATTCAAAAGATTATTACTTTTTATCCTCTTGGTGATATTGCCATAGGCTTTAATTAAATATTTCTCTCCCCACACCTACCGTTTAAATTTGTGACTGAGTGCTTTAGGAAAGAATGAGAGTCGAAGAGTCCACTGGACAGGTCATGATTTAAAGCTCTGCTGACTCTTATTCATAAAGTGTTAAAAATGAAAATCTGGAGAGAGAGTCTAATCCTCATAAAACCCATAATGCTCACGGCAAGGAAAGGAAGGAACCCAAAGTCAGCCATGATTGGCATCAGGATTACTATACCCCAGAGAACAAAATCACATTAAACATCATCTTTCCTTTCCATTACAGCCTACAAACTTTAGGTTAGTTCTCCTATGAGGTTTTAAAAACAAACATCGCTTGGCTAGAATACAAGTGGCTCACTAAAACAGAATATATAGTCTCCTTCAGAATACAGAGAGCCCACAAGTCACTTTGTCCACATCTGAAATCTTCAAAAAATCTTTGAAGTATTTTTAAAATGTTTATGTATTTATTTTGGGGACAGAGAGAGACAGAGAGAAAGGCAGAGGAGACAGAGGCAGAGGATCTATCTGAAGCAGGCTTTGTGCTGAGAGCAGAGAGCCTGATGAAGGGTTTGAACTTACAAATGATTAGATTATACCCTGAACCAGAGTCAGATGCTTAACCAACTGAGCGATGCAGGTGCCCCTTCAGTGTCAGAGGGGTCAAACTGCTCTCAAGCATGTCTTCCTTTCACCTAGACATTGGTTTGGAAGTTGGCATGTTTAAAGCTTTGAATGGAGAATTCCCCTACCATTTTCTTTTCCTTCAATTCTGGTCAAATAAGCCATGAGAAATCAATTCCTTTGTGATTAAGACTTCCTAGAATGGAGATAGCAAAATAGTGAGGCTGAGGTTTTGGTTAAGAACTTGTGTGTGTGTGTGTGTATGCTGACGGAGATGCTTTTGTTATCTAATACATCTGACTAACATATATCATGTTTGTTAGAATCAGTGTTTCACTTCATGACATTTGCAGCCCCTCCTGTGTTCAGGGATTTCCCATCATCTTAGATTGACTTTTACAGTAATCACATTTGTAATAATTATGGCTAACATTTATAGCTTACTGAGTAGATAGTGTTTTAAGTACTTTACATTATCATCTCATTTAAGACTGCTTAACAGCCCAAGAGTTGAATTCTATTATTTGTATCCCAATTTCATAGATGAGGAAACTGAAACCTGGAAAAGTTCAAAGACTTGTAGGCTTCAAAACTAGTAAGCAGGTAAAGTCAATATTTAATCCCAGCCCTAGTTTTAGCTACTATAACATTCCGCTCTTGATTCCTTCAGTATTTCATATCTGTACCCTCAGCATTGTTCTTTGATTAGCAATTATTTCTTTTCTTTCTTTCCTTTCTTTCTCTTCTTTCCTACTTCCAGAAATATGTACGTATTTATTTAATATGTATGCATGTGTTAACATATTAATAACTGGTAAAAATGATCTTTAGGAAAAGGAAGATACTTTAGGTGTATGTAGAGTTAGTTTGTAGGCCTGTACAATACCTGGAAAAGAGAAAACTGGTTTGCTGTAGACAAGAGAAGGAATTTTTAATTATCCTGAATTGTTTTGGCATGCAGAATGAAGGGAAGATGGAAGAGGAAAGAAGGCATTGGGGAAGGTGAGCCAGGGAGACCGGGGACTACTCAAGCTCTACAATGTCAATGCCACCTCAGGTTCCCTCCAAAAAGTTCAATAAGATTCTACAAAAATCTCAAAACAAGCTGATATCTAGTGGAAACTGATGAAGGATCTGACCAGGGTATCCATGGTTTTGTTTTAAAGGGCAGTGAACACGAGGACTCGGAGCAACAAGCCAGAGAAAAAGTATGAGACACTACATCTTTAAAGGCATCAGAGTCTACAGAGGTCTTTTGCTTTCTAAATGCCAACAGAACAGGGCTTGGGCCAAGTTTAAATATATCACAAAGGATGGGGCACAGACTAACAGTATAACATCTTGGTTTCCCTCTCTCATTCCCTTCCTTTCTGCCTTTTTTTTTTTTTTTTTTTGTCATTCTCCTTCTTCTTTCCCCCCTACTTTTCCTTTTTAAATTTTCTTCCTTCTTTCCTCCTCTTCCTCCTCCTCCCTCTTCTCTATGTAATTTAACAAATACAGTAAAACTTTGATTTGGAAGAATAATTCACTCTGGAAACATGCTTATAATCCAAAGCACTTGTATATCAAAGCAAATTTCAAGAAACATTGGCTCAGTTGTGATCCTGTGACATTAGGCATCACGTACTACTCATATTACAAGCCATCACTCGTTTCTCAAGTTACAATTTATTAGAAGTGTTTGCTTGCCTTGCGGAACATTCACAGCACAAATTACCGTAATTTCAGTTGCTTTCAAAAATACACAAATCATAACTAAAATTTGGACATTTAAAAACAAAGTTGAGGAAACTTCAGATTGTGTAGAAAACAAGACAAAGGGTAAGATGTAGCCACTGATCTGCAGGTTATAGGATATGCTTCATATGGTTATGCTGAAGTTGTGCTATACATTTTAGCATGAGCTCCCTTTTGGCTACAGCAATAAATAAGAGGAAAGAAGTAATTAGTAGATTCATTTTGAACACAAGGAAATAGCGCATCATTTCTTGGAACAGAGAATTTTTTCTGGTCATTTTCTTTATGGCTTTGTTTGATTATGGAATGTGACAAATTTTCTTCTTTGGATCATGTGACATGGCATAGGCTAATGCTTCCCAAATTTTAAGAGGTTTTCCATGTTGACCAAGGTGACTGGGTGTTTTCAGTTTTCAGGAAAATCTTCATCCCCATATGCATCCTAGCCCAACCCTGATTATAAGGCCCAAAAGGACAGACACTCTGATTGGTGGCAAACTCTTTAAGAGTTGGAGGCACTTACATTGTTCAGCTTTTTTTCTATGAGTAGGTTAACACCATTTCATCTATTGAGCTTTTAGGATGCAATGGACTGAGAATCCATTACACATGTAAACCTGTGTTGATATACTTAAGCCATCTCCAGTCTTGAGATTCTTTACTAGAAAAGACTTCTCTCTATTGCAAACTTAGTTGGAAGAGTGAACATCAGCTTTCTTTACAGAGACTATCTAGGTTCTCAATCTCTAGTTGGAAATGAAGAGCATATTGTTTTAGATATTTAGAGGTAAAGTAATCAGTGCACAGGGTGAAAATGCAATAAGAAATGAATCCCATCAATATTTTTTACAAAAGAAACAAAACTTACATTCTCACACAAGCTTTCTGTAAAGAGATTACACTTGAGTGCCAGGTAATACTGCCAGCACAGCACTTTTTGATGGTTTATGGGAATTCTCTACAATCTTAAATTCTTTCAACTTAAATTGCACTTCAAAGTTTCATTCATATCCAGTAAAAATGATATAGTTAAGTTTTCAACAGGGAATGAATTATTCATTAAAGCAGATAATGGTGTTAGGGCTCAACCAAGGAGCTATAACATTAGCATAAAGAATTCCCTATGCCACATTAATTGTTAAAATTGAAAATATACAATACAAAAGATATTGAGTCAGAGATCTTTTTTGTTAAATTAAATAAACTCAAGTCCTTTATGGTAACCTTTATATCAGATTTTTAATCATGCTACCTGGCAGTTTATAAACCATTTGATTTTACTTATTAATGATATTAGAGCAAGAAATACACTTCTACGTGGGCTTAATGATAGGTTAGGGTGGTTTGGATTTTTCTGGGAGGGGGTCTTGTGCAAATTCCAAAAATGGGTTATTTGGATAAAAAATAACCTATGTGTATATGTATCATTTCATTCAATTTCTCCCTGAAACATGTTGATTTGTAAGTGGTGGCTTACAAACACTTTGACTGGATTTTATAAGAGAAACAACATCAAATGATATTTTATTCAATAAAGATATCCTGATTAAAGCATTTAAAATAAATCACTGATTCAAAAATCATGATGTAATACCTAAAAAGTGCCAAATAAAACATGAGGCAGTATGAAAGACAGAGGTAAATTTGACATGATTTATGCCCTTAAGAAAACAGCTATTTATTTGAGGAGAAAGATAATAAAAGGGAGAGGCAAATTTAAGGAGAACTGGCTTCCAAACTTACTCATGTGGCTATTGGCAAGCCTCAGTGAAGAAAAGAGAAAGAGAGAGAGAGAGTGAATAGAGAGTGCTCCCAAGATAGAAGCCGCAGTTTTTTTTTTTTTTTTTTTTTATAACTTGGTATTACAAGCAACATGGTATCTCTACTACAGTATTCTGATTGTGAGGTGAGTCAGTTAGGCCCATGACCATGGGGAAGGGATTACACAAAGACATGACTACTTGGAGATAGGGATTGTTGGGGGACATTTTAAAGGCTGCTGATCTCAGGCCTGTGTATTGTATGAGCCCTTGCAAATGAAGAGTATGACAATGTTAACTCCCCAAATACCAACAGAAAATTAACTAAACAGGAAATAAATGTGGGTAATACAATAGGCATAAACCTTTAACTTGTGAAGTCTTTGGGAAAGTCCCACTCTGTCTAGAAAGTCCCTTCCTTTTTTGAGAGAGAGAGAAAAAGAGAAAGAGAACAGGGGTGGCGGGAGAGGGCAGAGGGGCACAGAGGAAGGGAGAATCTCAAAATGGCTCCATGCTCAGCAGGGGCACAACTGATTGAGCCACCCAGATGCCCCCTGACTAGCAAATTCAATTCAACCTAAGATAAGTTGTGTTTTAACTACTGAAGGAATGAAGTCTATCTTTGTGAACCAATATGATGCCACTTTATTTTAATTTAGTGAAGCAATGAATAAACAGAAAAGCCATAATTCTAAACTGTTGGATTATCAGTCTATGTCCTTCTGAAAACTCTCCTTCCACCTTGAGATTCTGGATTTGTTTTTATTGTGGAAAATTGTCTTTCCTTACAAGTAAGTTACTTGATAAAACCAAAAGAACAGCAAATTTGGATTTAGAAAACCTGACTGCTAAATCTGGCTCTGCCTCCTACCAGCTGTGTGACCTTGGATTACTCACCTGCTATTTTTATATCCAGTTTTCTCAAGTGTAAAATGAATGGAATAATGCAAGATGATTAAATGCTATGACAGTGGTACATGCCAAAAGCTAGGAGATTGCAGAGAGAGGAGGCAAGGATATTGACTACTAGTGAGGATTGTAGGGTAAGTGTGGGGTTCAAGAGTAGAAAAAGTTGATTCTAGGTGCTGTGGGAATACAGAACTAACTAGGTATGAGAGAGCATGGATGATGCCCCTGCTAAGGTTGGGTCATGTGAGTTTGTTGTGGAGCCAAACAGAACCACTTCCCATGGCTTTTGGCAACTTGTTTAATGAGCTAGAAGCAAGAGTACTGATTGTAAATGGTGAGGCGTGCCTAGCGTTGGGGTTGCCAAAATTATACAACTGGAGGTGAAGGAAGCATAATAATCTGGGATATTAATGAATGGGAAAATGGCCAGTTGTTAAATTTGGTATAGATAGCATTCTAATGCTACTGTGAGACACTCGTCACAGAGGCCTCTTAGGTCCAAAAGCATGGTCTGTGTGCCAAGACATCTACTCTCTGTTCCCAGTTATGGTTCTAACACATGGCAAATCACATCGATTATACTGATACAGAAAATCTTACGTGGCAGAAAACAGCACTTGGCTAGCTGCAGGTAAAATTGGTAATTCTATGTTTAAAGTATTATACATCCTCGGTGCCCTCCACTCTTTCATGGTAGGCCCCCATACCTTTGGCCCACAACTAAGGCTATCCCAAGTCTCAGGGTGACCCTTTTTATTTGTCTTGGAAAAACAAGTCTGATTAAAAAAATAGAAAACAAAAATAAAGTAGGACCTTCAAGTTGTAAGTTCAATACCTTTCATGTGTATCACATCTAACTACAAGTACAAAGCTTTATTGTAAGGATTTTCAAAACAGGCCCTCCCTAGGAATAGCAAATCTGGGACTCCAGACTGAGGCACGTAGGCTGTTTCGAGCAGAAGAAACTAATTTCTATTACAAACTAGCACAATCAAGGTCAGCTCAAGAATAGTTCTAAAGTTGAAGCCCTTACCTATTTTTAAGGTCTCCCTTTTCTTTTTCAATGGATGCAAGGCAGGACTAGAGCTATTTTATCCATTAGTCACAAAAGGCATAGTGCTTAGGAACTCAAAGCTTTTCAAAGGCCTGCGAGAATGTTTGAGGTTCTAGAAAAACATCTGACTTAGCACAAAAGAAAAACGAGAAACTCTAAAATTAAAATTAATTTTAATCCTATGTGTTCTAAATATAACATCATTGCAACCTCATTAATTATTAATATTAATGTTTACAAAAATCCACCTTTCAAAATACTTAGTCATTTAGGCTTTTTGTATAATTATTGTCAAAAATTACACGATTATTATCAAAAGTCATATTAAATTATAAATTGAATAAGTTATAACTAAATAGGCCTAAATATATTAATTTTTATTAACTCACTTATTTTTTCATTTCACATTCATTTATTCACTTCACAAGCAAGCACTTAATTTATACTAGGTCAGCAGTGGTCAACGTAGAGCATTAGTATCCTTAGAAAATGTGAAGACTTTATAAGAAGAATATGCATATACATAGTTTTCAGTGAATTAGTTTTCAGATGTTCAACTTTCCTGTGTTCTCATTACAGTTTCTGAACTGTGTAAGAACAAGGGTGCTTCTCTGCTTCCATTTTCCTACTACCTCATTTACAATCAATCATCTTTATTCCCACTGCAATTAAAAGCATGGACCTAGGACACACACACACACATGCATGCACGCACACGCACAAACATGTATGCACTCACACAGAGGGTGGTACAAATATTACTATCGATGCTGAAGAACTGAATGACTATACTGCTAATATTACACATCTTTAGAAAATACCAGTGCATTTTTGTTGATGTTGTTTTGCTTTCAACATATTTGAGGTAGGAACAATTTATATTTCATATAATTTTTAATACCCGATCATTGTGACTTTGGGAGTAGGAGAAATATAGCTCTGTTGAAGTTGAAAGATGTAAGTGGAATCACTATAAAAACACTCCTTCCATTTATACCTATTTATTTACACAAATGAGTTATATCAGTGCTTATACTGATAACAACTAGGTAGTGGAATAGAATTGGCCCAGAAACCTGTCTTCTTCTAGCATTAAGTGATAAATTGAAATAGAAAAGTTCTACCCATACCTATAACAGATTGGTATCTAACAGTTTTTTAAATTTATTTATTGAGAGAGAGAGAGAGAGAGAGAGAGAAGGGGGAGCAGCAGGAGAGGGACAGAGAGAATCTTGAGCAAGCTCTGCACTAACTGCAGGGCTCAAATCACGAACTGTGAGATCATGACCTAAGAGGAAATCAAGAGTCAGATGCTTAACCAAATGAGCCATCCAGGTGCCCAACAACAAATTTTTCTGGTTTAAATTACTTCTCAGAATTTAAAATACATTTTTAAATCAATTCTGTGGCTTTAGTAATAATCAGTCCAGAGCATATTTTTCAAAGCTCAAAAATCTCAGGATTTCAGGATTTTTAAAAAATTATTTTTTCTCTCTATAGGATTATATATTTTGTTTTCTTTTTGTTGTAGAGAATCTGAGAGTGTAATCAAAAATAGTTTTATGAAAAATATATTAGCATGCAATTATGTGAGGGATGTGAATGGGAACATAAGTTTATGGAAAAAGAGTACTGATTTTCCAATTTTAAAATTTCACCTCTCTAAAATTAAAAAAAATTATAAGAACCCACAAAGTTCTTTTAGAGGAAAATCCAGAAAATTGTTTACAGTTCTCTGCACTAGATACTGTGCTCAGAGCAAGTTTCCATGCTTTCCCAACCTACAAGAGCTCTTATAAATAATTTCTATGGCACATCCATACACTCAGAAGTTTCCCAAAGGAAGGAAGGCAACACAAATAAATTTGGAAGCTGATTATCAGATATACAATACAGTTGTTGAGAGAAACAGTCAAAATTAGTAACAGGAAATACTTCTTTATATAATTTGTGAATATGATTCACAAATTTTTCTTCCTGGTACATTAGTGGATCCTATTCTATTTTCAGGTTGTTCAAGTTATTAATCTTAAAGGATATACTAGGAATTGTTGTTTTGTTATTCTAAAATGTATTCTTAATTAACATATACGGTATTCTTCTTCTTTACTTTAGAACAATATTTCATTTATTGAATCAACTAACATTGATGAATCCATAATGTCCAATTATATCACAGAGCATTGGGAGTGGGAGGTGGCAATGGCTTAAGGGGGAAGGGGTTATGATGAACAATAAAATATGTCCCCTAACCTGGAAAACTGATGTTCCAGTTTTATTCTTTCATTTTCTACCAATAAAAATCAAAATGATACATCTCTGCTTAAACCCCCTGAATTCCTCTTAGTTCATCAGTGGAATGGAAGAAAACAGAAGCCATGATGAATATACAACATGATTCTATGTTTCTCTGCCTTTGTATAAATTGTGTCATTCAGTTCAATGCTGTTTCTTCCCTTACTTACCCAATAAATACTCACTGAAGCCATCCCTGGTATGTTAAGGAAAGTTTAGTGAATGTTTTTATATCTATTTTGCTTTAGAGTAACAAACTCTTAAACAAAGAATTGCTGGTTCTATGCAGCGACATCTATTAAAGTAAGGTAGGAGAAGCTGACTCATGATGCAGTTGCAAACAGGGCCTAATCTTATCTGATCAGTTCTGAAGCTGGGATGTCCTTCAGACTTGTCCCAAATTAAGGCAAGGGGGAGAGCTATTTGTGTCCCAGCATCATACAGTCATTGGACCCAGGGCACAACTTTAAAGGATATACAACCTTGGGCAATGCAATTATTGCAGCTGAAGGCATTATCCAGTGAGGAATCCTCGTCTAAGCAGCTATCAATGGCAAAGAACCCCAGAGGCTTAAGTATGGTTGGATTGACTGGGAAGAAGAGCTGTTGATGATGCACCACAGTATATATTCTGGACGTTGCAGATAAGTTATAATTCATTCATTTAAGCAATACCTACTTTATGTAAGTCATGTTTTCTAGGTGTTTGGGAACACTGTTGATAAAAACAGCCAAATATACTTGCCCTATGAAGTTTATGTTCTAGTAAGGAAGACACATTACCCATGGTAAACATAATAAGATAGAGAAAACTTTACTGAATGTAAAAGGTGATATATACTATAGTAAGAAGAGAAGGTACAGCAGGAGTAATAGTTTTACACAGGTTGAATACATTTTATTATTATTTAATGCAACGTTCACACATGCCTCTAGAAATATAGTTTCTTGAAGACATTCTTTCTATCCCTTATGCCTAGAGTGAAGTCAGGGTTCAACTTGTTACTGGAGTGAATGAGTGAGGTAGAATCTGAGGGTATTCTCCGTAACTTAGAAATAAAAGCAGAAGGGATAGGAAGTTGTGTCCTTTTGGCTATAAACTGATCTGTTTGTACTTGATAGAACATTCTGTTCATATTAACACCTAGGTAAATTAAATTTCCTCATTTCTTTTTTTTTTCTCTTTTCTTTGATGATCTTAATTGTTACCCACACATCATGAGCAGAGCTCTTGGTGTTTAGAGTAAGTGGTTGCCTCTAGGGTATGATTTGAAAAACTACATAGAACATCCCTCCCCACATAAATAGACTAAAGCATCCAAGTGGCCAAGTGTTAAGATTCCATTATTAAAGCTTACAAAATGGAAAATTAGGAAGCACTACCGTCTCCCTACCTTAAAAGTCAAGACTGCCTTAGTGTGCTAACTCACTGAATCACTGAATGGATGTGTTTTCCTGACTACTGTGTCCTGAAAGAATTTAAAGGATATGTGGTAGAATTCAAACTTGTTAAGATCTGACTTAGAGCAGAGGCCCTCACTATCACAATATAAGGAGAGGAAAAAGAGAAGAAGGTAGAACTAAAAGACGCTTGTTTATATTCTAAGAAAGTGATGGACTGAATTAGCTTGAGTTCTCCCTGGATGTTCAACTGCTCATCAGACTTTCAGTTTCCCTGGAGTATCTTATGCAACGTCTCCTCCAACACAGCTTCAGAAAAGCAATCAGTCCACCTTGAAATTTTAGGAATAGGCAACATCTATGTTTGGATAATGACTGAAATATTGTGATGAAGGATATACAAATTGTATAGCACTTCCTTTCTAATTCTTCTGTCACACAACAATAGATAAGCGTCTAGGAAGGGGTGGAAAACTGTTCTCTCAGAAGTCACTAATTAATTGGGATAAAAAAGAAAGTTGACATACATATCTATAAATTTTGACTATATTTCTTGTATTTTGTTTATGGAAAAAATTAAATATCTTAAAATGGTGACAGGAAAGTATAACTGAATCCAATAATGATTACATATGATTAGACTACAATATATTTATAAGTACATTTTGACTAGAAAAGGTAGTGAGAGAAGGAAAAAAAAGGCAATAGAAAGGAAAATAATAGAAAGGAGAAGGGGCTTAAGATTCTTTAAATAAAGAGGGATAAGCCAGAGAGAGACGTAGGATAAGAGTGGAGTAGAATACCGATTAACATAAAGAAGAAAGTGATGGACTTAAAGGATGGAGAATGAAGACAGAAACTAGCAGCTAGAGAAGGAATATTTGGAAAAAGATAGAAAAAAAAGACCCAGAAACAACTATGAACACATGATGAATGTAATGGCAAGTAAATGATTCTTGATCCACATCTGGTGCCCCCAGGGTTTGGAGCATTACGTTATCACTATTGTACCCAGACGTGTAGCATTTCCTGCTGGCTGAAACAGTTAACGCAACACCGGTAAATAGGTTTGCCATCAAATTTAAATTAAAATGTGATTTTGGAATAAAGTTTTGTTTTCTTATGAGATTCAGCAAGTTTTACACTTGTGTGAAGAAAATACACTTTACTTTTATGGGCCCAATAATTTATTGCCAATTTGGCCAAAGTCTCTATGATATTAAAAAGTGGAATTGTCTTATTTCAAAATATCTGCAAGCAGCATTTTACAACCACTCCATTGATCTTACCTTTTATTTTTTTCAAATTAAATTTGCTTTCACTATAATTAGTCTAAGGATATTAAAAATATGCAGTAAAATAGTTTAGAAATATCCATGATTTATCATAAATTCATACTTCTTAAATTGTTGTTGTAAGAGATTACAAGTGTAAACAGATATGAAACAACTCTGGATATTGTTTGTTTGTTTGTTTGTTAGTCTGTTTTGAAATAGTTCTCTGTAGTAGAAGCCATGACATACAACCTAGATTCCACCTTCTGGAATGAAGAGTTTATTACCTTGTCTGGTTATTTATTACCTGGTTGGGAATGTTGCCAGATGAAAGCTTTCTGCTGTCAGCCCTTTATACTATGGTGGTTACTTGAGTTGAAGAGAACTGCCTCTCCCAGGGTCAGGTCCTTTTCCCAGGGTTATTGCTCAAATGACTAAGATCAATACTGCCTTAGTCACAGGAAAGTGGGGACTGTATAATCACTGTGATTCAGGGGGCTCAAGGGTTCCTTTTTGTAGTTCCTTCCTCCAAATATTCTAAGTTCTCCTCCAATGCCTGGACCCAGCTGGGGCCAACTGTGCCATTTGGGTGGGATTCCATGATTCCAGAGCTAGATGTGGGCCAATGGAGATCCAATCCCCCCTTTTCCTATTTAGGGCACTAATCAATTTTATACCAATCAATCCTAGCCCCACACAGGGTTGACCTGTCACCAAAAGAGGTTCAAGGACTTATATATGTGGGCTTATCCTGAGGCCCCACAAGCATAGCTCCCATCACAAGAAGGCGATTAGAAAACATTTTATTTTATGGTATCATGAGAAATTTGGTCACCAGAACAGGGCTGGGGTGCTGATTTGTGGTGACTTTTACGTTGGAAGAAGGAGTTTAAGTCTTCAGACTGCCAACAGTTTGCCATCAGTTCTTGAGCTTGAATTGCCTTGTAGACTGTTGTTGGCTTTTACCTGCCTTTGGTTGTACAGCAGTTGTCTATACCCAAGAGAAATGAGGATAACAATAGGCATCCTTTACCCTGTAAACCTCCTGCTGCTGGTACCCAGCATGGTCCCTTTAGCTCCTCCACAAGCTCTATGTCACAAGTTGGGTAGTCCATCAGGTATGGCCACAACTAAATCCTTTAAAGGCTTTCAGTAATATTGATCCACAATACCAATGGACCTTACATTCCTTTCTGGAGAGTGAGCATTTCTTTTTGCTTATCCCACAGCCTCCTCACCTATTCTTCCATTATGTATAAAACATGGGCTGTTAACTCTTAAAGTGTTCACATTCTAGGTACAGAAGGATTATGTCCTAAATAGTTAAAGAGAAGTAAAGATTAGAAACTACTCTGTTCTATCTTTATGTTATAAAATTCTTTGCAGTAAATATAACATGAACACAGAATGAATTAGCATTCATATTTTCTGGTGCATCCTGGGTAACACTTACAATTATACTCATCATCAGTGAAGCGCAATAACAACCTATGAGAGGGTCACTGGAAGCCAGTATTCATAAATAGCATACTGGGAGACAGAGAATCACAGTTATGATGTAACTATGATTAAACGAATAATCTAAGGGTACTGCAGAAGCAAGAATATTTATATTGCTTCAATATAGACTCCAAAAATCCATGACATTGTAACAACAGTGTTGCCACCTTTTTCTCAAAGAGGATAGGTTGGAGAACAAGAAAGTATCCATAACTGATATATTTGTCAATAAAGACAAAGAGATGATTCCTGGAAGTCATCAAAAAGATTTGGATTCTGAACACTTTGCAGATTCTTCACCAACGGGATAATAATGAAATATGTAAGTAACTCATTTCTGTTATTCTGAGTCCTCATCAAAATATCATCATGTATCACATGGGCCTATGAATTTTGTAATCCATTTTTTTAAAGTAGGTTTCATGCCCATAGTGGATGTGTAACAGAACTCATGGAAAATACCAACTTTAATGGTGCATCACTGTAAACTTTTCTTCTGAGATAAAAGAAACCAAGGATGTCATTATCACCATTTCTATTATACATTATGCAATAGATCAAGGCCAGTGTCAGAATTATAAACGAAGGATAAAATGTCATATATATTCTATACAATCAATATATATGTAGAAAATCCAAAGAAACCATAATAGAACAATTAAAATAGATAAATAACCTTTATAAAGTTGCTGGATATAATTCAGATACAATGTATTATAATGCATAGAAATCAAATGCATTTCTTTCCACCGTAAGCATTTTAAATAGATTATTTTTAAATAGCATCAAAATTCAAACATTAATATAACCACTTTAGAAAACCGCTTGGCAACATCTACCAAAGTAATTATATTCATACTCTAGGATGCATACTCAGCAATGCCACTTTAAGGTATATAATGAATAAAAATTGATACATATATTTATAACCGCACTATTCATAATAGCCCCAAACTGGAAATCTCCCAAATGCTCATCAATAGAAGAATGGATAAAATAATTTATGTTTTTACAAAATGTTATATATTCAGCGATTAAAATGAGTGAAATATATGTAAATTTATGAGATAATTTCATAAATATAAGGTTGGTAAAAAAATCAACCAAAAAGAAAATTTACTGGACTGTTCTAATTATTTAATGTTCAAAAGTAGTTTAAACAGGGATAGAGCAGAGGTTTCTAGAGCATTGGTAATGTGCTAGTTCTTGATTTGGTGCTAGTTACAAGAGTACTTTTACCTTTAAAAATGTATTAAATTGTTCATTGATAATTTATGTGCTTATTCTGATGTTATATTCAAATATAATAGTTGTAATAGTAAATGTGCAAAATTTCTTTCAGAAATGTCGAACATGGATTGGAAAAGGTCAATGTCATAAACATACTAGTTTTCTGAAACTAATATACAGATTGAATTTTGTGGAAACTGACAAGTGATTCTACATTTTATGAAACAATACAATGAGTCAAGAATAAAAAGACAATCTTGAAGAACAGAATATAGTATAAGGACTTTCTCTATTGGATGTCAAGGCTCACAATGCTATAGTAATTAATTAGGTAAATTATCTGTTTCTGGGTAGACATATATAGGCTAGGATAGAATAGAGCACAGAAACATAACCATGTTCTTACACTGTAGAATTATGGGAAAATAATGCTATTAAAATATTGCTGGAAAAATAAAATATTCATTTGGGAAAAACTAAAATAAAAATCCATTCTAGGTGAATTTTAGAATTAAATGTGAAATGAAAACCATTAAAAATTATAGAAAATAATACAACATAGCTACAGAATGTCATGATATAGAATCATTTTTAAATATTGACATAAAGTTTAAAAAAAACCTTTAAAACTGGGGTTACAGGAGATTCAAAATACTAAAACTAAAAATAGAAATAAAAATTTTATTAATAAAATAGTACAAAGGAAATACTGTGTGGAGAAGACAAACAGTAATTTCACTCTTAAGTATATCCCAAATGAAATGATGTCCATGTACACCAAAGAGATACGGACAAGAATGTACAAAGCAACAAAATCTGTGATAGCTTCAAAATGGAAGTAACTCAATATCTGTCAGTATTAGAACAGATAAATAAGTGAGTTGTAACTATACAAAGAAATAGTATGCAGTCAAGAAACTAAGTGAAAAATAGGTACAAGTAACAGCATGAATGAATCTCGCAAACCTAATGTTGATGAACAGTGCTTCAACACAAAAGAATTTCATTTATATAACAGGACACAAGAAAAATATTGTGTGGAATATGCATACTTATTTGATAAAATTTTATAGCTTTATAGAAATATAGTTTTTATAGAAATGCAAGAATATGATAAACAAAAATATGAGGCAAGTGGTTATCTTTGTCAGGGAGAAAAATTAGTGACTAAGGGGAAGTGTGACGATAGAATTGAGACTTTATGTTACTACTAAGATATTCTTCGCAATTTTATTTATTTTATTTTTTAATGTTTTATTTACTTCTGAGAGAGAGAGAGAGAGAGAGAGAGCAAGCGAGCAGGGGAGGGTCAGAAAGAGACGGAGACACAGAATCCGAAATAGGCTCCAGCTCTTAGCTGGCTGTCAGCACAGAGCCTGATGCGGGGCTCGAACCCATGAACTGTGAGATCATGACCTGAGCCAAAGTTGGACGCTTAACCTACTGATCCACCCAGGTGCCCCTATTCTTCACAATTTTAAACAATCCCAGTTAAAGATATGTTAACCAGAAGACTGGATGCTCACATCCTGCAGTCACTGCCTAACTTTAAGATACTCTTCCTATGAGCTGAAACATGCAGGACATCTTCTGATGTTATACACAAAAATGACCCTGCCACAAAGTCCAAATAAGCAAAATATTTTTTTCTCTATTGCCTATTGATTTAATCTCAGGATTCTCTTTTATGATAGTGTGGCATGAATAAAATGTTTGTGAGGGATAGATGACTTGAGTAGCAGTAGGTCTCTTAATATGATGCCATTCATTATTTATATTTATTTTATATCTTGGCAAAAACCTTCTGTGATGTTTTAATCCAGTAGCTAAGTAAGTAAGAGGTTTATGTGGCTAATTTTATGTCTTTCTGACAATCCTATGATGATCTTACTATGTCCTATGCAGACTTTGCTGTAGAGTACACTAGAAACTTGAGCGGAAGTTTCTTCCCCATGACCCCTCAAAGTAGGCCTAGGATTTGCATTTATTTACTTTTCTCCCCCCAACATTTTATTAGGAAAAATTTAAACACACAGCTAATTTAAAGAATTTTACACTGAACTTTCATGTATGCTCATACTATACTCTACCATTAATGCTTTATTTAATTTGTTCTATCACGGAGCTACCTACCTATCTATCCTTTTACCCACCCACCAATCAATCTAATCATATGGTTATTAGTTTTATTGGCTCAGTCATTTATCACAAGGTAATCCTCAGTGCAAGCATCACCAAAGTCAAGAAATACAATTTTTCCAATAACATAGCCCACCCTCCTTATGTTTTCAGTCCTTGGGGATTTTTTTTCCCCACAAATGGCGAGTTTTAAAGACATTAGCTCACTTTCCCTTACCTGTTCTCTTCTTCTTTTTGGTATGTTTGTATATAAGTCAAAATGAAGAAAGAATTTCACAAAAAATTTGTGCATACAACTTCGTCGTAGGTTTTCTAGTACTTTCCCTAACATATATTAGAATTTCTTAATACTTTAAAACCCTGAAGATTAAATATTTTTAAAATCATCAAATACACTGAGCTAAGTCAGTAACAAGTAAGAATTATATCTCATGGAATATTTGCTAATGTAAGTTTTCTAAATATGGGCAAGTTAGAGTTTGTATTTGCCATTATCAGGTGAAACAGTTTGCATTGAGCCTAATACAAACTACTGTTTTTTAATGTGTGATATTTTTCCTCAATTCCCCTTGGATATGAATGCAGAAAAACCACACAGTGAAGAAAGCTTTTCCTTTTTTGCTATGGAATGATTTGACTTCTCACACTTCTGTTGGAATGAAAATTAGATTCAAGGACAGCTCCGTACCCGATAACTCTGACAAGGTGTGAAATGCTAAGGTTTGTATGGCTGCCATGAACATATGCAAGTTTTTTTTTTTTTTCCTTTTTTCTTTTTCTTTTGTGTGAAAGCTTCAGGCTGTCTGTCCTGGAGTAAAGAAATTCTACACTTGTGGCTCAGCTATCCTGTCTGTAATGTCCAGGCTCTCCAAATGCCAGCTCCGTGAGGGAATGCCAGCTCCTTGAAGTAATTGATTATAAGGACTGACAATGTCCATGGCTCTCCTACTTTATATTCTGAGTTTCTCTATTCTCACCAGCTGGCACACTTTGGAATCATATTTGAAGGAATGTAGCAAAATTATAGGACTTCCATGAATGAACAGAGGAAAAGTGTCGCGTTAGAAGCAGGAAGGAACAAATGGGTAGTTTTTTTGTTTACTTACATGAAAATATTACCATTTCTATATGATTGTGAAGAGTGGCATGGCAATTTATATCCAGAATACATTAAAATTCAGATCTTCAAGTTAAACATGATTTTAAATTTTGATGAAATCATAAGATAAAAGTAAGGCCTGTAGCCCTGTGAATGTGGAAAAGTAATTATGAATATATGTCCACGTCAGTCTGCCATCCACAAGTGAAAAGTGAAGCCCTAGGGATGATGAACATAGAAGCTTAGAGACATGGACAGATAATCTCCAGTTCTTGGACTTTTTAAGCCAAAAATCAAGAGGATAATTTAAAGTTCTGTTACAATTTCAATATAAAAAAATCAGTATGTTTCTTTTTTTAAGTTTATTTTATTTATTTTGAGAGAGAGAGAGAGAGAAAGAGAGAGAATGAATGAATGAACCCCAAGCAGGCTCTGTGCTGGCAGCAGGCAGGGCTCAATTCCATGAATGATGAGATCATGACCTGAGCCAAAATCAAGAGTCGGATGCTTAACCAACTAAGCTACCCAGGTGTCTCATTTTTCTATACACTAGGACACACAGCAATGAATAACATGGAAATGAAATTAAGTAGAAAGAAGGTGTGAATATGACTTCGTAATTCACTAATGGGTATTTATCCAAAGAAAAGAAAAACACTAATTTGAAAAGATATATGCATCCTATGTTTTTTAAAGCATTGATTACTATGGCAAAGATATGAAAGAAATCAATCCATCAATAGACGAGTAAAGAAGATATGGTATCAAGTGGGGGAACAGAGTATTCCTCAGCTGTAAAAAATAAGTAGATCTTGCCATTTGCATGGATGGACTAGAAGATATTGTGCTAAGTGAAATAAGTCAAAATGAGAGAGAAAATGCCATATGATTTCACTTATGTGTGGAATCTAAAAACAAAACAAAAAAATGAACCAAGAAAAAATAGTAAACAAAACATCTTAAATACAGAAAACAAACTGGTGGTTGCTAGAACAGTGGTAAGTGGGGAGATGGGTAATAAATAAATTCCAGGTTGAAAAGTACAGAATAAAGGAATATAATTGATAATATAACACTGTATGGTGCAGATGTTCACTATCATTATCATAGTGAGCATTCAATTATGATAGATCTGTTGGTAAATATGTTTTCCACCTGAAGTTGTTGTAATACCATATATTAATTATATCAACAAAAATAATGAAAAATAAAATAAATAAATAAAGAAGACAAATGGATGTTAAGACCCTGGGTTGGAAGACAATATTGTTAACATGGCAATACTTCTTATTTTAGTTTGCTTATTGCTGCTATACCATTTTACCACAATTTAGTATTTTAAAAAAACCCACAAATTTATTCTTTTACAGTGTCGGAGGTTGGAAGTCCTCCGTAGTACAATAAGAATGTGGGTCTTAAATGCTGAATGCCAACATGTTGAAAGAGATATTTCCTTCTGGAGACTTCTGGGGAGATTCTCTTTCTTGCCTCATCAAGTGCATAGAAGTTGACAGCATTCCTCAGTTGGTGGCCACATTACTTCATTCTCTGCCTCCTTCATCATACTGCCCTCTCCTAGAGTCAAGTCTCCCTGTGCTTTTCTCTTATAAGAACACTTATGATTATGTTGGGCTCACCAAAACAACCTAGGAAGATCTTATGATCTTTAACTTAATAACACCTGCAAAGTCTTTTTTGCCATGTAACATAGCATAGTCACAGGTTCTGGGGATTCTAATATGGACATCTTTTGCAGGGTTGGGGGGCATTATTCATTTCCACACACCCAAATTGATCTACAGAGTCTATGCAACCTATATCAAAATCCCCATTGCTTTCATTGCAGAAACGGAAAAGCTAATTCTAAAATTTATTTGAAAAAGCAAGGAATCCAGAATAGCCAAAAACAATCTTAAAAAAGAATAAAGTTGGAGAACTCACATCTCCTGATTTCAAAACTATAATGTTTTAATATTTAGGGCAGTGTGGACTGCCATAGACATATAGATCAATGAAATAGAATTAAGATTCCAGAAATGAATAGCTACTTCTATGGTTAATTGAATTTTGACAAAAATGCCCAAGTCATTCACTGGGAAAAGAAGGGTATTGTCAACAAATGGAATAAGTAGATATCCATATGCAAAAAAAAAATGAACTTGGACTCTGCCATGTCACATGATATTAAAAAATTAGCTCAAAATGTATAAAAGACCAAAATGTAAGACCTAAAACTATAAATCTCTTAGAAAACATAGGTGTAAATATATGTGATTTTGAGCTGGGCAACATTCTCTTATATATGACACCAAAAGCATAAGCAATCAAAGAAAAAATAGATAAATCGGACATCATCAAAATTAAAAACCTTTATATGCTAAAGGACACTCTTAGGAAAATGGAAAAAAAAAAACACAACAAATTACATGTATCTGCCAAGAGTCTGGTATCCAATATATATAAAGTACTCCTACAATTCAACAATAAAAAGACAAATTGCCTAACTTAAAATTAGGTCAAGGATTCAAACAGTCATTTCTCCTATGAAATTATACGCAATGGTCAGTAAGCACATGAAAATATACTCAATACCATTAGTCATTAGGGACATGCAAATCAAAATCACAATGGGACATCACTTCATAGCAACTAGGGTAGCTAGAGCAGTAATTTTTTTAAGAGGATAATAAGTGCTGATGAGAATATGGAGAAGCTGTCACCTTCATATGTTGCTAGTGGGAGTATAAAATGGTGCAGCTGCTGTGGAAAAGTTAGTTCTTCAAGAAACTAAACAGAGTTATCAGAAGACCCAGCAATTCCACTGCTAGTTATATACCCAAGATAACTGAAAACACATGCTCTTATAATATTTATAGAAGGATTATTCATAACAGCCAAAATACAGGAACAATCCAAATATCTATCAACTGATGAATGCAGTAACCAAATATGGTATTTACATAAAATCTTATTCATTCATTAAAAAAATGAAATACTGATACATGTCATAGGATGGAAAATCCATGAAAACATTATGCTAAGTGAAGGAAGCCAAGCCAAATATGACTCTATTTATATGAAATATCTAGAATTGGTAAATCCACAGAGACAGAAAGTACATTAGTGGTTGCCAGGAACTGAGGAGAAAATGATGGACAGTGACTGATAATGAGTATGAGTTTTTTTTTTTAAACAATAAAAATATCCTGGAATTAGACAGTGGTGATGATTGCACAATATTGTGAATATACAAAAAACCAGTGAATGTTAAAAATTAAAGTATTTAAGGAGTACACTTGTTGTGATGAGCACCTAGTGTTATATGGAAGTGGTGAATCACTATACTGTGATTCTAATCACCTGAAACTAATACAACACTGTAAGTTGGCTGGAATTTCTATAAAAACTTAAAAAAATAAAGAATGCATTAAGATAGAAGGATAGAGTTTAGAGATATTCCTAAATCCAGAAAACAAATAATCTCTCTATTCTCATACTTTGAATAATGTTGGCAGGTTTTTATTTTACTCTATAACTTTTTGAGAAAAAAAGAGATACTGAATATTCAAAGGGTAAAAAAATCCATAATCTGTTCTAGAGTATGGAATAACGTATTTTATGTTTTTAATTCTCTCTAACAGATAAGAAACTGATGTCTCCAATATTGAGCCTGTGCTTCCAGATTGTTCATATGGAAGAGTGGAAAGGGACATGGAGTGTTTGTTACAGAGAGTAAGGTCACTATGCGTTATAGACCAGATGTTTGTGCTTCCTTAAAATTCATATATTGAAACTCTCATCCCTGATGTGATAATATTTGGAGATGGGACCTTTGTGAGGATGTTAGGTTTAGATGAGGTTATAAAGATACTTTCCCACTGTGATGAGATTAGTGTTCTTATAGGAAGTGGAAGAAAGACCATAACTTTTTCTCTCTCTGTGGGGAGACAGTGAAAAGGCAATTGTCTGCAAACCAAGAAGAGAGCCCTGTCCCAGGACTGAATGTGCCAGTACTTTGATTGTGGACTGCCTACCTCTAGAATTGTGAGAAATAAAAGATTAAGCCAGTCACTTTCTGGTATTTTGTTACAGTGACCTAAGCTGACTAATACAATATGGAACGAAATAGGAAAAGGAGAATAGGAAAAAAAGGTCATGGAATAAGAAATATATTTGTTGAGTATAACAGTGTTCAGATCAGAAAGAGATTTATAAAAAGAAATGGTGTAATATTATTTGTTGTTTGATTTTTTTAATTAAAAATATTTCCACGGACCACAAATGAACTGCAGATGGACTGTAATAACATTACTCTGTTGATCCAGGTCTCTTTAATTCTTTTTAAAAATTAAATTCTAGAATAGATATGCTTATTAATTTTTATCCAGGTAGGAGTCATAGAGAGAGTGTTGTTTTCATTTTGTATATTATGATATAATTATGTACACACGATTTTTAATGTCTTTTAGGAAAATATAATGAAGCAGGTAAAGGAAAGGATCTGTTGAATTCTTTCAATTTGAAATGGTTGTTTTACTTTTCTTTATTTGTTTGTAATGAACTGGGTCATTCAGAATGAGAGTTCAGGGTGAGTGGGAAGTAAAGATTGGAGATTAATGAGGCAGAAAATGAAAATACAGAGCAGAACAAGAGTGTTGCCAATGGTAAGGGATATGGCCAAGTGTGATAAGATGGAGAATTCTCTGTACATTTGAGAATAAAGCACTCTTCCATAAGGAGCTATCCAAATCATCACCCTATCAGCCATTTAGACCAAATGTCATTTTGCTATTCCTGGGACTCCTTCAGATACATGCCAATTTACAGGCTAGCAAAGAATAGCAACAAATCTGAGCAACTCAATAAACAAATTAGAACAATAGGTTACTAGACTCTTGCAAATAGTGAAGTTGTAAACAGAGATAGATGCAAGCTTATATGAAACCTGGCTAGATTCTCTAAATATATACTACCTTACCCTCATGCTAACTGCATTCTTTTTTGGTCTTCATGGGGAGTTTGTCTTTCTAACTTCACTTCAAAGTGATTCTTCTATGAAGCATCACTTAGAAGTTTGTCCTAGATTTGTCTTTTAAACTAGGCACTGATAACTATGTGAGCTTGGGGTAAATGATTTATCCTCCTAAGCCTTATTTGTTCATCTGGAAAATGTACATTTTTGTCACAGAAGCATAGAAAGAGGTTAAATAATACCTGTGAAGTATTTTGCACAGTACCTGAAAGAGTAAGCACCCAATTAATGATGTTCTGTAGCTAGTGTTTGTTCAACTCTGAGGTTCCATATCAGACCTTACATTTTCCTTTTCTCTGTATGCATTAAACCTAGTTAACGTTTCCATGTTGTTCTCAATGGGCATGTTCATAAATACCTTTAGCCTTTCTCTCTTCCCTTAAGGGCTGTGATCTCTTGAGCCTTTTCCACTCAACTTCTGTATTTCACAATCTCTGCTCTTGAACTGGCACTGGTGTCTCAAGTCTTTCCCTCCTTCCAATTCTCTCTCTTTTTTAATTTTTTTTATAGTTTATTTATTTTTGAGATAGAGAGAGAGAGAGAGAGAGAGAGAGAGCATGAGTGGGGGAGGGGCAGAGAGAAAGGAAGACACAGAATCTGAAACAGGCTCCAGGCTCTGAGCTGTCAGCACAGAGCCTGATGCGGGGCTCGAACCCATGAACCATGAGATCTGACCTGAGCCGAAGTCAGATGCTTAACCAACTGAGCCACCCAGGCGCCCCCTTCCCATTCTCTTATATCAAAGTCTAATCCTCAAGCTTTATATGTAAGAAGGATTCAAGAATCTTAGGCAGATTCTTTTGAAAGTGCCAGAAAACTAGCCATACACTCTGTAGTCCTTGTGCTACGTTTTTGGGCAAAAGAAACTAAAAGACTAGCACTGAGGCTCCTGGAAGTCCTGAGAGGGTTTCCATACAGGAACTATAAAGGCTTATTCTTCTCACTGACACCTGCTCTCACAATCATCCTGGCCACACCATTACTCCTCAGAAATTGTCTTTTTCCCAAATTCTGTTAAAGATTAAAGAAATCTGGGGCACCTGGGTGGCTCAGTCAGTTAAGCGTACAACTTCGGCTCAGGTCATGTTCTCACAATTAGTGAGTTTGAGCCCCGTGTCGGGCTCTGTGCTGACAGCCAGCTCAGAGCCTGGAGCCTATTTCAGATTCTGTAAGTCCCTCTCTCTCTGACCTTCCCCTGCTCATGCTGTCTCTCTCTCTCTCAGAAGTAAATAAAAACATTAAAACATTTTTTAAAAAGATCAAAGAAATGTGTAAACCACAGATGAGCATCTTACAATGCATGCAGAAATAGATTCTGTGTCAAACATAACTATGGGTACTATCTGTGTAGTACTGCTTTCCTGAGGGATTTCTCATATTTCAATGCTTAATCATCACTTTACTAAAGATGCAGATCCTTAACTCATTAGGTCTGAAAATAATGTCAAGTGAATTGAACAGAGGTAGTCCATATACCACACTTTGAGAAATGCTGCCTAAAAAATGGAGAGTCAGAGTTTACACATTAAGAAAAAAAGCAAAAGCCTGAAGATGCACTTACGTGCATTCACAGAACATAGTATATAAACAATTTATGTATTTATTAAAACAAAAAGCTCTTGCATGTACCTTAAGCAATTTCACTCTGTATCTTGAGCATCTAATTTTAATTTAAGTAAGGTAACATAAAGCGATCCTTTGCTTAACTCAAGGACTGTATTCTTGTAGCATTCAGAATGAAAGTGCTAGAAGCAGAAGTCAATTCCCCATGAGAAATGATATAAAATCTGAGGATTGCACACCCTTTTTATGAATTACAATCCAATGGTGACTTTGCTCTTATTATCCTTAGGAAATGGCTTGCTTTTGCCAAGATTTTCAGAGAAAACTCTGAGAGATCGATTGTCAAGACATCAGAAGAAAATATCATCAACCACTCAGAAACTGCAGGCAATAGGCAAAGTCCACTAAGTGGGAAAAGTTTTCCCTAGGAAGAACCTCATTATAGTGTTTCATGTGGGTGCTTCAATGAAGACACTGCTAGGTGACAAAATGATTTTGATATTATGAAAGTTCATTTAAAAAGGATTCTATCTGTAATGAGATGGGGGTGCATGAAGGTCTTTGGAAGGACTAGAAGCGGCAGCTGAGAAATAGGTGATGGCAAAGAGAAAAAAAATAAAAGCAAAGTTGTGGTGATGACCTTAGCAATCAGTCATGTCCCATGAAATTGAGAGAACGAGACCATCAGAAAGAACGATAAAAAGATAGGACAGATCATATAAATTTTGGTTTGTTTAGCTCCTCTCTTTCTGTCTCTGTTGCTCTCTCTCCTACACACCCACACACAGCCACACACACACACATACATACAAACACACACACACACACACATACACCCCAGAATAGATCATATTTTCATTTAAGTAATTATAATTGATTACTTGTTCAGATGCACAATCTCATTTTATAGATTTTTTTTATTCCATGCTTCACTAATTGTTATATTGTTTATATATATATATATATATAAAATTGAAAAGATTCAGGCACCCTTCTCTTTCCATTTACATATAAAATTTTAATTTTTTCCAATCTGGCTTTTATTTTCAACTGCATCTACAATCTCTCCAGAGCTAGCTAGTGTTCTTTTTCTGGACAATATGAATGTTTTGAATCTTTTTTTTTTTTTTTTTCAATTTTTTGCAAGGTTCTATCCTCACCTCATGGATTTTTAAAACTTAAAAATGTTTATTTATTTTTGAGAGAGAGAGAGAATGTGAGCAGAGGAGGGGTAGAGTGAGAAGGAGACAGAATCTGAAATAGGCTCCAGGCTCCCAGCTATCAGTACAGAGCCCGACGTGGGGCTCAGATTCACCAACCATGAGATCATGACCTGAGCCAAAGCTGGATGCTTAACCAGCACCCTAACCTCACTTTAACCTTTACTTTAAAAAGTTAACCACTTCCTTCCTTCTAAAGAAATTACTTTTAAACTTGATCTGGTCTTTTCCCTCTTGAACTCACTTAGATTTATTAGAATGTTTTCCTTTTGAGAGAGGGCAAGATGGCGGAGAAGTAAGGAGCTCCGTACTTGCACTCGCGCCCATACATCACACAGAAAAGATCTGAAGCCATTGGAAACCTTACAAAACGTGAGAGATTGGGAGAAAAAAGACACAGAATCCACTGAGAGAGCCTTCTAACGTGAGTGCGAAC